>NW_026623269.1:2563002-2591767 GCF_030028575.1 Malurus melanocephalus | reverse complement strand
CAGCATGCCCACAGCACTGCCCTTAGGGTCAGGCTGGCTTATCCTTGGCTCCATCAGCCTAAGGGACTGAGGGAAATGATTAGGAGGAAAACAGTGCTATAAAACAAGTCACATAAGCCCATAGACTTGAGGCAACTAAAGTGTTTGTGGATTTGATTTCTGTCCTCTGCAYGAAACAAAATTTGCCCAGGTGACCCTTTGCCCATTAGAGGTAAAGGCTGCTCTCCTGCTGGCTCCTGCAGCAATGTATTCTCAGTTTGTTGCCTGTCTCAAGAGTAACCATGACAAAAGCCAGATAAAGGCAATCAACAATCAGGAACAAAGCAAAACAAGACAGCCTTCCTTTTCAGCAAAATAAAAACAAGCATTTGTTTCTCAGCTTACTCTTGGGCTCTTCTTTTCATAAAGTGATCATAAGTTTAGAGATAGAGGAAAATTGCCCACAAATCCAATAAAATTTAGAATACGCAGCTACCAGCAATACCAGGGGATTTCCAACCAATATATTAGCCAACAAATCAATAACAAGAGTAAATCCTTCTGCATTGAGGGCAATCAAATGCTCACTAACAGGTACTATSACCTATATTAATATAATCCCCCAAGTGTCAAAGTTAATACCAAAGGAAGCTTATGCTTCACATGTGATAAGCTGAAGGATATTTCTTAATAATGGTTTAAATAAAAGGAAATTGCATGGAGATTTTGCATTAAATGATCCTGAACTGACTCAGCTCTGCTGAAGTTTCTTCTTTCTGGAGATGCCACATTCACTTATCCCAGAAAACCATCCTGGTCCATCAGGACTGTTATGCTGGGCCTGAAATGGATTCACAGGGCCTTTAATCTAAAGGCTTTCTAAAAGCACCTTTCTCCCTGTAGCAGGGTGTTTACACGTACATTTTTCCCTGATCTGTGAAAGTCATTCATTCTAGTGTTTATTGCAAACTTACTCATTACCCGTGTAGCCTTCCAGCTGAGGGTTTAATACTGGTATGTCCACCAAACACTTGCTTATCGTTTATAATTTCTCATCAGGACTGTGACTACATAACAATATAGCAGGAATGTAAATCTTTTCACCTGAGAGATCTTACTGGGGATATGAATAGTCCCTGCTGTCTCAAATGAGTTAAAGCTAGGTAGGTGAATTTGCCTTTACCTTATCTGATTAATATTTTCTAGCAGATAATGACTGGCTTAGAGGCCTTACCTTTTCAGAAGGAACAGTGCTCCASTTCAGCCATTTACTGGCTTTCAGGAAATTCAATTGCTGAATTACGACAGCTCCTGAGAAAACATACTTGATTTCTCCTTGTATTACTGATCCATACTCAAAAAGATGAAAATACATAATCTCCTCTATCACTTAGCAAAATGCACTACAATGCATTTTTGGGCTGGACTAAGCTGCAAAAGTTAATGGTAACAAGTGACATTCATCCTGCATATTCCACATCACCCACTCTGAATTCAGAAGCCTACAAAAGAACATTCAGCATTTTGCAGAGGCATGTGGAAAGCTGGCTATGTGCAAATTGGTTTAATAAGCTAAGTGGCAGAAAGCACTGAAAGAGGAGACATTGCAGCTTGCCAGGAGAAGCAGCATTCTATGCCTAACTAGGTGTTATTGTTATGGTGGTAATGAGCAAGATCGGTATTTTGTAATTAACAGAAGGGAATTTCAGATGCCAGACTGATGAGTCAGAAGTTCAAAGAGTAGGTGTTTTAAGGATATTTATGATATAAAGCAGTAACAAGCTGCCTTTCACAGAATGGTTCRCACCTCAATAATGGCACTCTAAAAATTAGTACAGGGCAGATGTTTTATAACTAAGCAGTGCATTAACAAATTGAAAGGTGTTTCTCAGATATAGTCAGACAAAAGGGTATGAAAAAGCTGCTCCTTTGGAGGAACACAGAAAAAAAATTCTCATTGCAGAATACAAAATGGGTATTAGTGAGGACAAGCATTTAAGAGAGAAAATCTGCTGTTTAAGGAAGAAGACCAAACAAATGATCACGCTGATTCTAAACTGAATGTACTCATATGTGGATTTTGAGTACCAACGAGGAATAAAGAAATTAAAATGGCAAATTAAGAAATGGTGGACACTTTGCCTCTGATTCCAAATGTCCTGCATCCATCCATCAACATGCTTCAGGTGAATACTGGCACTGCTCTTCATATGGCCACAAATCTGACACTTGGGTGATGGATGAGGAGCGAGTACAGGAATGCATGGAACATCTTAATACAGGCCTATTAGCACTTCTGTGTGAAGTACATTGCAGCRTTCATGCTAATTACTTTATGTGATTAACACAGAAATCTGCTGAGAGTATTTTATGGCCTGGTTCTGCAACAGTTATCTATGTGCTTCTCTCAAAAAATATGAGCAGTCTTCTTTGCAACATTAGGACTCACTTACTTAAAATTAGCCGTGTATTTTCTTTTTCTTTGTAGGTTAGGGCTTTTGCAGACTAAKGAAACACCAGATGGCTGGATGGCACTGAACTTTAGAAGACGAATAAAGAGTAATTGTGGAAATTATCATCTGATAAATCACATTACATTCCCTAGGAAAGTAACAGAAGTGAGGTTTTGGAGTTTTTTTCAAGGAAAGTAAGCGKCTGACAGCAGAAACATGAGCAATAAACAGCAATGAGTGAAATTATGATCTCAGACATACATGTTGGAGCACAGGCTGACTACAGTGGGGGGTCACAAATTTGTAACACTGAGCAATTTTGGATCTTGCATCCAGCATCAGCAGACATCAGATGCAATACCTCAGAAATCATACGTGAAAAATTAAACTCAGTTGGGTTAGAAATGAGCACTGTCTCATGGATTTTAAATCGTTTGACAAGCTATAAAAGAAGGGCAATGACAGATGATGAGACATTAGCTTAAGGAAAAAAAACCCAAAAAGCAATGCTAATGTTTAGKCACAGAACAATTWGACTGATGGGGAACATCTTTGAGARTTATGTAATGTAGCTGAACACKGACCAAGGAWGGCAYGGGAACTRTAACTGTGCTGGGAGAGGAACTTCAGAGAGTGAGCTGAGTGAAAAAWGGAATACAGAAATTAGAAATAATGAGACATTGCAAAAGCAGATGAGCATGAAGGGAAGTGTCCTAACTAGAAAACATTTTTAATTAGGAATAGTCTCCTGAAAGAAAAGTTGCATGATCTACCGACTGCATTTAAAAAATTTTAAATGCCGAGAAACTTTGTAGACCAATTCCCCTTATAGATGAGGACGCTGAGGCAGGGAAGCCTCATTTCCTACCTTGATATGACTGCACATTTACTTCCCTGGCTGCTTTTTGTGTGTATAGCATTAAATTTATCTCTATTTTCGAATTATTTGTCCTCCATCTATTTACTTCTATTAYGTTACTGCCATGTGAGCAAGTGAAGCAATTAACTTTGTGCAGTCCATCATCCATGTATTCCCATGTGGCCATCCACCATTTTCTGTGTTCGTGGAGACAAACCCAGGCTGGCTGCAGTGCAAAGGAGCCATCTGTATCCACAAAGCAGCAGGATTAAATTCAGTAATGCAGATCAAACAGAGAATGAGTATGCATTGATTAGTCATGTCCACATGTCCTCCACACCCTGTCTCCTATTTGTCATGTTATTATGTTTTTGGCTTAAAAACACCAGTGCTAGAACAAGCAGCTCTTATTAAACCTGACATAAAGCCCTGATGTATATTCTTGTGTTCCAAAGAAGTTGGTTTCTCATGTTCCCATCCAATGATCTGACAGGGYATTCATAAACTAAGAACTTTTCCGAACATGGAAGGTAATAATAATTCAAGGCTMCAAGTGCTGTCAAGGTGACAGGTATCTGGTGAAAGCAGGAGTCACAACTACTTTCACAATTGAAAAAAATCAGGGTTAAAAACAAATCAATAAACTGACTGAAGTTATTTCTAAGAAAGAAGRAAGAAAGGAAGAAAGAAAAAGTACATAAGTGATTCACAAGGTAGATTAGCAAAAACTACAAAGCAGCTTCTAGGTATTTATTATCACCAGCTGCACTTCCTCAATTCTGGTAGCTAGAACAGAAGAAACCCTATTTATTGATTCACACATTTTTCTATTCCACTATTATAAGAAATGTTCATTCAGATTTAAAATAAGAACAATAAGGTCACAGACTACACTTCCCACTCTAATGCTAAGTAGATGTTTTCTCTTACCATATTTCAAAAAGTTATCTCAGTGTCCAAATAACCAGAAAGTTATAGGAAGAATACAGGGGATTTGAGGAATTATTTTAACTGGCCAAAAGTCAAATTCTTTTAATCTACCATAAAAATTGAATATTTAAAWTTTTTTCTTATTGCATGGCGATGCTCTGAGCGTGTATTTGTTATTATTACAAACTGGTATTTTGGTTTTAGGAGGGGAGTAATACTGCCAGGAAACTAATTTTTCACTTTCTGAACCTAAATGCAAATAGCCTGCATGTCTGAAAATCTTCACATTTTGCCTACCTTCAGAAAGCTGAATATTATACTGGACAGAGCATGTATTTCCCATTTTCTATGTGTCCCTAAAACTTTCACAGCTGCACTAGTTATAAAGCAGAAAATGTGTGTGATTTGCTCTCAAAATCATTATAAGCATCAGCTGCTACTAGAAAGCTTTTATTCACCAATAGTTTGCAGAAGCAATGGAAACTTCTGAAGGTCTAATTATTCATTTCATGAAGTCAGAAGGAGCTGTTGAATAAGCCCACCCCACACCGCTGACTGTGTTGTGCACCTCTGTTTTTCAAGGAGCCTGTCTATAAAACTTCTGAACTGAAGAAAACTTTCCCCGACAGCTCTGTCCTGTAGTGGAAATCAATCACTCGTCTTGTGAGTCTGCTTGGACATCTGGGATGCCAAAGACAGAGTCCTTGACTTCTGTTTACAGGGAGTGCACTGAGACCARGGCAGGTGAAGCAGGCACCAGCATGCCATGGATCCCAGCGTGATGTGCAGTAATGACCTGTCAGGGAAGCAGCCTGTGTACCACCACACTGKGAAATATCCTGGGGGACTCTCTTTATGAATTCAGCACGCCCTCAGGCAAGAATGRAATCACACATCATTTAAATATTGTTTCRTACTTTCCTTTTAGGGTGTCTCAYCCCTTTCTTTGGTCTGTTCAAATCTATATTTCTAAAAATTTTCAAAATAAAGGGAAAGCCCTRAAAAGACCATTCCAATCTTACCACAAAAGGGCTGTGTCTTGGAGGTTTCAGATTTTTTCACACACAAACCTCTTTTATCTCAATAGGGGTTTGAAAAGGCAGACAGAAAAGGGTTTTTTTTTTTTGCTAACTATTATCTGATCATTTTAAACAGGAATTGATTGCTTTGTTTTATCTTCTCCAAAATTTGACAGTCGATTTCAAGGGGTGTGTGTTGATGTGGGAGCAGCTTGCAAATAGTCTCAGAGAAGAAAGGAAATTTAATTTCATGCCCTTAGTATGAAAGGATGGTGCACAACACAAGAACAGTGAAATCTCCACTGGAGGTAACAATAAACCCAGAGCCCTTTATTTGCCAATGCCTTTGTCTGCTGGTTTTATCTTTTTCTTTCAGCAAGGACAGTGGCTCTGCCATTTTAGTGCTCTTGCATCTTTTGTTTTTCCTTGCAGTGCTGATGTTTGTTCCCAGGTACAGGGGGCATTGACACTGTTGTGTCCCAGGGTTCTGATGATCTCTGTGGCTCTGCCCTCCTGCAGCTCCCACACCCAGTGTGGCACAGCCTGCAAAGAGCTGAGGGCTCTGTCCTGCCCCTGCTCCATCCTGGACTCTTCTCCAACTCTGGTTCCATCTGAATTCTCAGGGCTGCCAGGATTATGTGATTTGTCCAGGCCACACAAGAAGGGGCAAATCAGATTTCCCTACTTATGATGAAATGTAGTAAATAGGAGCCTGCTTTTGGAAATTGTTTGTGGCTACAGTAGGAAAGGATTTCCATTTTTCTGAACATCATTGTAATTTCTATAATTGTAAATTATTGTCCAGAAGAAACTTCTTTGTCACTGTGTGTTCAGCCTCTGTTAAACAGGAAGACTTAAATATACTTAAAGAAGCATCATAAATAGTCTAAAAAATACTTTGGCATATGAAAGCCCTACAAAGGACTCCCAGAGACACGAGTCAGATGGAAAAAATACATTTCCAGGTATCTATAAAAGCCTTCATGCAGGGCCTAAAATGGTGTTAATTYCCATGGATTTTGGAATAGACATGTAGGCATGCACTTCATGTTCTCAGCAAGCTTTCACTGATAACAGCAATTCAGAAGCTTCCTCACTTGGAGCTATACATTGTTCCACTCACTTGAGAGCCAAAACCAGCATCACCGACAAGAGCCACCTCGACCAGAAAACGTGCTTTCTTTCTTCCCCCTCATCATTGGAGAGAGTGAATCATTAAAAAGCTGAATTGCTGGTGCTTGCACAGAGAGGTGCAGCAGAATGGTTACACAAAGAACAATACTTGAGGAGAGAAAGTCAAACTACTTAGATCAAAAAAATTCTATGCCTCTGTTCCTTGAAAGGGGCTTATAGGCCAGGAATATATGGCTAGTCAAGATAAATAAATATTTTTTTTCTGAATAACACAGCACAATATCTACATATCTTGTTGAAATATTGGGCGAGTCACTCCTGCCCTGCAAGTGCATTATTACATTGTCTCATGTTAAACACAAAGACAAACAGCTGCAGASAGATTTTTGCCACACTTCACATACATCAAGCCCAGCAGACATAGACTCCTTTTGGTAGCAGACATTCTCTCCTGTATCTGAATTGTCTCTTAGGTGTATAAATGAAGATGGGATTATGTCTTTGCTGGAGCAGCAGGTGAATGAATTACAAAGAAGCCTCAGTCAGTCTGCAGATAAAACATGATCATTTTCCAGGCTTTGTGTCTAAATAAAGAGCTGCAGAGAAATGGCCTGATTTTAGAACATGGTAGAGAGAGAAAAGAACTGGTGGAGGGATGCTTATTTTTTTAAAAAAATGAGGTCCTAATGCATTGATTCACTGCCTCATTTAGCTTTTGATAAGTGCTCATCACTATTCTTGACTATTCACATAAGCAAGCAAAAGTGTGGTTGTGAAGGGGGTAAAGATGACAGTTCTGTTCCATAATGTATTCAGCCAAGGTGCCCTTACTCATGTATTATACACATGGGCATTTTTAATATGCAGGTTGCAGCTATTTAAAACCTTGCTAATGCTTCATGGAAAAAAAAAACTGAATCAGTCTACTGAGATTTCACCTGTACAGCATGTCTTTTTTCCCCCCTTACTATTTTATAACCAGTAGCTTTTGCACTAACCCTGAATCCTTGTCACTAAAGAGTTTGAGTTTGCTCTGAGATGCTTGGCTGAAGTTACAGCCCTCATTGATATCTCTGTGTCTGATGTGATGACAACTGGTTCCTGTTTTCAGAGAGAGCTTCTAACTTTCTGAAAGTGGCAATAAAGTCCTGCTCTCTCTCTCAGGTTGAGCAGAGTAATTGTCAGGATCTGTGGGTTTGTCTCACCCTAAACAAGATTSAAATCCTTCAGATTTGTGTTACTGYTACMTTCACACTGAGTATATCTAAAATAAACACTGAAGTCAATGGCTGACCTGCCCTTCACAGYATTTAATCAGAAAGGGTTATTCTTCTTGCTGTTTTAAGCCACATTACATCAGATTTCTGAAAACAAGAATATTCAGATCTGGACTGTTTGATACAGCTGCACTAACAGATGCTTATGAATACTTTGTTYGATTCAGCTGAACCATTTTCAAGACAACAGATATTCATGACCTTACTGGTTCTGTTTGGAAAAGTAATTAAAACATGCTCATATCAGAAATTTCTCAGCTCTTCAGGATTATTAATATTGTATTYTTTTTCAGGAACTATTCACATAGAGAAATAAAAACTGGTTAATATTAGAGACATCACAGAGCTGAAGAACGCAGAATAATGTGTACTGCAATGGCTGCCATCCAGTTGCACAGACAAAATGTGCTTCAGTTCCTACCTGAAAGAGCTCGGGCTTATCATCATATGAATTGTTTTAGTATCATRATTTCTTTGCCTCTTTGACTGCATCTAGGCACTAAAATACCCACAAGAGATAAGATACCATGAGCTATCTTCAGTTACAGGTCAGACATCCACTGTTTGTTTGAAGAGTGGTGATCTTCTGTTATTCAAAGACTTACTCATTTCTGCTTGCCCTCTGCTTGAGTGTCCTAAAAATAAATGCATTTAAAGTTTTTCTTGACCCTTGCCAGGCTTTTCCTTTCAGGATAGTAATTTAAATCCAGCACAGGTCAGCAGAAAGAAGCTGGAATTATCCTCCTAAACAGACAGTTGTTTGTAGCAGCTGGAAAAAGGAGGTCACAGGTCTTGCTCTGCTCCCTAGGCTACTGCTGCTTTTGCCACAAGTGACCACTMCCAATTAACAGACTTGCTGGGCATCTCAGCAGAAGGGTTAGAAAGTGAATTAAAGGGTGACTGACGTCATTCTCCTACCCTAGACAACAGTTGTTTGCACTCCTTTGCTGAGTAAATACACGGTGAATGTCTATAGTTCTCAAAGAAAYCTGTTCAGATGAAAGTTGTCAATAATTTTACTATCTTAACATAAAGAGTGATTACATGTGCTAATATTCCATTAGCATTGCTATTACTGAAATATTAAACATGAAAARTCTAAGATGTTTCACTGGCCTGAAAGACTTTTTGAAGGGCTACAAAAAATGTTTTTCATAAATGTGTTGACACACATACATATCAAACATCTTTATGTAGTCCAGTGTTATTGCATTTGCACTGCTGCATTTTATTGGCTTTATTCTACAACAGTGAAGCCTATGAGAATATTTTTCCTCAGATGATTTTTTTTCCCCAGAAAAAGGAAATCTGGGGTGGTTATCTTTTTTTTACATTATTTGAATCAGCTATGCATAGAGCTCATACACTGACACAAGTAATACAACACCATAACATGCTTCAGCACCTCAACTCAGCCAGATGTCCTTGGGCCTAGAAAAACTTTTTAATCAAATGTTTAGATGCTTCTAATAATGTAATTAAATGTAAAAACTAAATTCTATTTTCATTCCAAGTAAACATGGTAAGTTATGAACTGTATTTTCAGTTCTAATGCTTCTCAATGCTGGTTGAAGTTCCATTTTTCTTCCAGAGAAATGRTACAGGACTATAAGCAAAGCATATGGTCAGCCTTTTTGTTTCTGTCACAAAAATTACTTTTGTTAATTATCAGTTTTCTTGGCAGGCTCAGCCAAAAGTCCAGGCAAGTATTTTTAAGAGCCATCAGATTTTCACACTACATGCTTTTTAGACTATAAAACAGTACACATGGCCTGCCCCAAAAAATAAAGGCCTTCCCACCCCACTCCTGCAAATGCACATATTGTCACTGAATTAAATTGCAGGGAGTGCAGCTGAGTTAAATTGTAAATACAAGAAATGTACATGACAGGGAGATATGTGATAGCTACAATATGCAATGGAAAGCCAAGGTGGGGGATCCCAGKGCTAATTTCATCACTTAACACTCCCATGGATTTGAGGAAATAGCTGATCTGTGTGTTATCTGAGTCCTACCAGCTATAATATGGGGATAATTGTAATATTCACACAAAATACTTTGAAATCTTCCTGATAAAAATGCTAAGCAATGCAAATACCTTTGAAAACATCCTGATTTTTTTTTTCTTTTCACATATTTCCTGGGGTTTGGTGCATTCTGAAAATAGCAGCAAGTCAGCAGATGTGGCACAGTTTTCCAGGACAAGGGACATACACACGCTGCACGTTGCAGGTGACAGAATGAACACTGGGGTTTTTTTTGGAGCAGATCCTACTTTTGATCAGGCACCATCACAACTGGTCTGAGGAAGGCTTACTGGGGCCAGGTGAAGTTGGGAGCTGAGCACTGGTGAATTAGGCTGAGGTTTGGTTTAAAAGGCACAAGATGGCCCCTGTCAAAAAAAAAAAAAAAATAGCAGGAAGCTTGGTGTCTGTCCTGGGAAGTAACCAAGACAGAAGCAGCTGAGGCACAGCTTGCCCTACAGATATCTCTGTAGCTGTGACATGTTGTGCTCAGAAGTGTTAGTGTGGGGCAGAAAGAGCAGAGTCTGCCTCCTAAAATAYAGAGAGTCCTTGTCACGATAGCAGCAGTGAGCCTGTTATTAGCAGGCCATTACTACAAGGTTGGAAACTGATGTTCCAGTTCAGCAAAACAACGTGCACTAAATCTTCTCGCATCACAGGAGATTTTCTTCAATCTTCTGAGTGCCTTCTTTGCTAAGAAATCAATTCCTACCACCCATTTATCTGACAAGTCAATGTCTTACACCAATCATAAGACTTTCAGAGAAACAACTTCACGCTCTTTGCTGTACTGCACGCTATGAARGAGCTTCTGAAGGAACAGCTACAGTTGCCTGATGGCTCTGGAGGTTCCTCTTCAATCTCYTTTATTATAATGCACCAAAAGTAGGAGACACCATCGCAGTGCTGCTGCTTTGCATGCACAGTCACGTACTCTCAAAGCTCTCTTCTTATCTGTCTTGATAGACATGTGTTATGCTTTGGCTTCTACCCAGATTATAGGTTTTCTGTGGCATTAACTAAATGGGAAAGTGAGACAATGCCCATGTCCCTGGGGTGCTATAATGTTTGAATAATAATCATACTAATAGTGTATTTTCAAGRAAAGCATTGGGACTGGCAGGCAGAGACCAATGGAGTCAGAAGAACAAATGTGGTAATGATACTTTAAAATGACACTGATGTTCTGCCAAGGAAATGTTAGCAAAATCAGAGGGAAACTTARTGCAACTCTAGCGAGCAAGGCAGAAAGAAGAAAAGCAGAGGACAAGGCCTTGACCTGGAAATTGGGAAACATTTTCTCAGCTTGGCCATTACAAGCAGAATATTGAAAAGTGACAGAGAAAGGCATCATGGCTTTAATCACAGGAGTTCATGTAGTACATCCCTATTTCACTTGGTAGAATTGCAAAGAGGAATCCAAACACCAAAGGGAAAATATCCACACCATATTAAAAATGCCATGTATTTTTAAAATTCTTGWGCGACGTATAGCTACTGGATATGGAGTTTTAAATGCTTGTGGTATTAGTGATACTTTTGCAGCATGGGATGCATTATTCATTAGTTTATCCTGAAATTTCAGCTATTTCCACTGATGGTACTCCACAAGGAGAGAAGAGCTGATCTGCAATGTTCAAACTGAAGGACTGTGACTTAAGTCTGCATTTACCATCCTTTTCATCTGGATTTCTGAGATGCTACCACTGTGAAATTCAGATATAGATAACAGATTTATAATCTCTTTTCGAAAGATGCAGGAAAGATATATAAAATGAAAACTCTTCAACCCTGTGAGTGATTTAATTTTTTAACTTTTTCTTCATGGGAAAAATGTAACTGGGAAAATTGGCATGGCAATAAACACTGACAGAGGAAAGGAGAGACCCAGTTCACTGGTGCAGCRTCACAACCTAAACTCAGCCTTTTAAAATCAGCAATTGGGATAGCTCTGGGCAGATTGCTGCGATATGAAATGGGTGTCTCTAACATTTATTGCAACATATTTCACCATTTTACCTCAACTAACTTTGAGAGGAGGATTGATTTGGCCATTCAGTTAATTGAAATGCTTAAGCAAAAGTTTTTGTTTACGCTGGATGCAAGTCTTTCATGAAAAGCTTTGTCCATCTTAAAAGAGAGCTCACAAAGCAAGGGAGACGTGATGGTGGCCACTAGAGAGAGGGAAGATGAATGTAAAGAGAAGTGCTGCTTGCCAAGTGCTGCTTCGYCTGTCTCAGGAGAGCAGCTGCCAAGCACACTCGAGAAAGAAATCTGAAATCAGACATCTGTATGTGCATTGCGTCCACCATGTTTGCTCTGAGGAGAGAGAACCATATGAAGCAAGACAGCAAAGGTGAAATCCAGCAAGACATCCTACTTTATTGCCATGGCAACCCCACCCTGATGAAAAGGAGAAAAACAATAAAACATCTTCAGGAAAAAAAAAAAAAATCAGTGCTATCTACCAAGGGACTTGAGGAAGAYGCACTTTAAGGAAGAGCTTGACATTTCCACCATTTGGTGACTCTTTGAAACAAAGGTATGGCTGCAGTTTTTGCGAGCTGCMGAGTTAGAACATACTGCACTTGATAAATTATTTAGTTTGTTTAGCAGCTAAAGTCTGAATTATAAGTGAAAGCTGTAGTTACAGATTAGCATCTTTAATGCCCCTGCAGCCAGACAGAATATTATTATTGTGATTTTCCTTGATGTCTTCTAACATCTGTCATCCCGGACTAGATTAAGGCTAGAATCACCTTTCCTGTGTTATACTTTCCAGGCTGGGTGAATATGAGTGTGGATAAATGTGCACCTTGTGCAAGCATGGGTCTGAGTCTGTATAAAGAATTTTACACATTCTGCCTGCTCTGTCTGATTTGGTTGTTGATTTTCACGTGAATTGAAATAGGTTACATACAGAGCTCACAAAAAGGGGCTGGAGTCAAGGAGTCCAGCAATGAAGTATCTGCTGGTAAAGATCCATACCTCCCCCAGCCTTAGGGAACCTGATACAGCAGTTGTGTTTGCCAAATATAATCCTTTAATTTTCATCTGGTATTTGCAAATATTGTTTCTTGCAACTAATTTGCATGGGCAATGGTTATTCTAATTCCGCACAGTAATGAGAAAAGCAATAAGACTGTCTTACCAAAGGGCACTTTTAAAACTAAATATATTGCTCTCTGTTTTAAATAGCTTATATCAGATGGGGTTGTTATTGTTTGTATTAACTGTAGCTAAGCCCTTACAGTCGCATCYAGAGATCTTATTTCAGGTTATAATTGTGATAGGTATATCAAAGAATATAAAAATAGAATTTTTCCTAGAAGTATGATTTTTGTAAGATATGGAAGTGAGAGCTGATGGCAAATCACTTGATTCCCAGTTCAGGGCTTGATGCAATCACCTTCCCGTGTCTCCATACACTCAATGGATAGGGAGAGCAGCGTTAATCCTCAGCCCTGCTGCTCACCCCTGCTCACACCATGTGGACAGCCTTTCCTTCAGCACCACCCCAGCAGTGGTGGCCCTTGGAGAAGAGAAGGGCACATTGTCACCAGCAGCAAAGCCCTTGGCTGCCCCACCATGTGGAGCCCTCAGCTCTGCACTGACAGCAGGCAAAGTGCTGGCACGGGTTCCACACGAGACTCAAAATACAGACCTAAAGAGAAGCCCATGGAAACCACTTGGCAGGCAAGAGAACACATTTTTGAAAGGGGTACTGAAGTTTAATCCCTTTGTAACTGGAAGGATAAAAAGCTCAGTCCTGTAGTAAATTCATACCGTTTTTTACTCCGAGGGGAGGCTGTGGCCTTTAGTTTCTACTACATTCATCAGGAACCATGTCAGAGTTTAACACAATACTGCATTCGTGCATGATGTAAAATGGAGTTATGATGACAAGAACTTATAATAAATTTGGTGAGCCTATGGCAATAAYTCAGCAGCTGGTGTGTGCCATCCTATGCTGGGAAAAGCATGTTCAGACTTTTCTTTGAAATAGCAGCAATTCAGAAGTGCTTTTGTTTAAAAAAATCCACAGAGATGACATGCTGTCTGGTTCCAAAGGAAAGAATGTTTGGGCTTTTGCAGAGCTGCTTCATTCATGTGAAAGCAAAAGCCTGTGCCTTGTGGCCAAGGTCATGGAGACTTGGATGCTTCACTGAAAGACAGCACAAACTGAAGGTGTTTTGGRACAGAATTAACAACAGCTCAAACTTCCTCATTGAGGATATATCAGGAAGAGCTTTCTCCTTGCAGTAAGTGCATCTTTCCTCCTAATATTAATGGGAGATTCGGCTTCCTGCACTTGCCATCAATATTAATGAGAGATGCACGTGCCACTAATGTYAATGAGAAACACACATGCGTGTAACTCCCATTAATGATCATTAGAGATCCACAGGAGAACCCTCATTAATGCTAATGAGTGTTGCACGTGTTTGTAATTCCCAGCAGTATTAGCCCCAGATCTGTGTGCATGTAGTGCCCATTAGTGCTAATGAAAGGTACACAGGCGAGTGGCTGAAACTGCCATTGGTTGGAAAATAATATCATTTTACCTTGATAACAGGAACTTGCCCTTCGTGTTGGGTTCTAGCTCATCTTCAGGAAATGCTTTGCTTCCTGCTAATAATCCAGGCTGTGTATAAGTTGAGCTGTGCTCCAAGCACCATGCCAAATTAAGGCAAAATGCAGAGATTCATTTTCCAKACAATGTGCAGTCTCTGTGTCACAGATCAGAGAACAGCAATTTCAGTGTTTGTGCTGGGGTCACTATGTGGTGAACACATGCTTTGATTCAATGGGGTTTGATCAAAATTGTCTTTTTTAATGACAATAAATCTCACCCAAGGCTGTACTCTGATAGGTACTCGTGCAGCTGTGATCTGCCTTGAACTTGGGTCCTGCCAGCTACGCTTTCATTGGACCTGTGAAGTTTCTGGCAATTTATTTTACAAATTTCCTTTTGTAGTTAGTTGCTTCTAACCAATTAGAGKCTGTGTGTGGAGAGGGGGCCTGAATTGTACCCTTCAGTGAAAGGGAGCCAGTGGAATTTACAAACTGAAAATATCACGTATGGACTGCAGAGGATCATTTGTGCAGATATTGAAATGTGCTAYGCATCTTTCACATTAACGAAAGTTTATAGACAGTGAGCAGACAAGACCTCAAAGTATCAACTTTAATATCACTGTCAAAAATTCTTTTTTTTTWAATGTTAGCAGGGCACATGACACAACCTCAGAAAATCCTAGAGCTCCTGTTTTTAGACCACTGAGCAAAGACAGGAAGAGGCAACTTTGGGAAAGTTGGTTACCACAAGAGACAAAGTCTCACCAAATTGTATTCTCAGGTGCAGCMCTCAGTCCTCATGAGTCCTGGAGTCAGCAGAAGCCCAGCAACCTCAGGATTCTGAGGGACTACAGCCACACCTGGGTGACAATTAAGAAACAAATTAAAATCTGTGGCTTATTTTTCCTCTTCATCACTTTTTCTAGATGCTGCATCACATTCTTCAAGCTACACCTGCTCTTAATTGCTTCATTGCTACCAGCCAGGAAACAAGGAGGTTCTGAGTCAGAGGAGCAAATACAAAATKAGAAGAAAACAATCCCCAAACCAAACAAAATAGCCACAAAGCACACTCCTAAAAGAGCACTTCAATCTAGGAATAAGGAATTAAATTTGGCACTGGGCTTCACGTTAACAGCAGCCTAAAAACCAACAGRAATCTATCACAAAACCGTGACTTAGGGCTCGATTTTCCTTTCTGAGCATGTAACCTTTGTTTACATATTTGCAGCTCTGGGGCTCAGCAGTGTAATCAAGTGCTCCTGCTTTTAATTAAAGGAGTAAAATTTGCATATGCAAACTCTCCTCTTCCTGTTGCTAATGCCTCAGCAATGCCAGCAGCTTTGAAGGAACTAAGAAAAYAATAAAAGGCAGAAATCAAAAATATCCAACAATTAATCAATTTTGTTTCATAAAAATGAGGGAATGATCAGAAATGACAATATTAAATATTTCCAGTCCTAAAGCAAACATGAAKTAACTGAGATTCYGGACCATGTTTKAACTAGGGAGGTGTTTTCATAGCTRTAACAGAGTCCTTGTCCTGCTAAAGGGCCTGAGGTAAATAACTCACGATCCTCCTGAGCTATTAAAATAGGGTTTCCATTCTGTGGGAAAGCCAGGCACAGGTGAGAACCCTTGYAGTCTTGAGAGACTGCTGTTTACAGAAGTGCTGCCCCCTCACRCAGCCTGGAGAGATGCTTCTGATTTGAGAAGTAAAGCTTTGCACCTCAGGCTGTCCCAGGACAATCCAGCTTGCTGCTTCACTCTCCTTTTTGGATCACCACATACAGATCTCCTCTGCAGGGGAACACTGACAACAATCAACACAAGACAAAGACATTTCTGTGTTATTTAAAAATACTAAATTTGTGGGCTTAAGATAATGTCATAAAGGTGTTCACAGATGCACCAGAAAACCTGAGATTTTCAAGCAAGCAAGGGTTATCAGAGGACTGGAGGAAGTTTTGATTTTTTTCATGTTAGTTTAATTATGCAATCCTCCAGTAAAATTTGGACTGAGCCATTAAATSCCACTGGTCTGCTGACATCCAGAAGGCAAATCTCTCATTTTAAGGAGAGAGACAGAATCTTATATAATGCTGCTTGGAACAATCTCCCTGTCCATGCAGGCACCTGCATGGTTAGAAGGGAATCAGTCCTTAGATGCTCCTGAAAGAGCACTCCATGAGTAAGCCTGCATTAATATTGGAACTGCAATGCTCTATAGAATGCTTCACAACAGAACAGGCTCCAGAGGAGCTTCTATGGCACATGGAGCAAAATGGGCCCTTTTAGAATGGCTCAAATGCATTTTCACATGATAGACCCAAAACACAGAGCTGATCTATTGAATAAACATTGCAGTAACCTTCAGAGCTGTTGCAGCCTATTGAGTAAATAACAAAAAGTTTTTAAATGGTCCAAGCATGTATTTTCACAATATGACTGAATTGCTTCAGCGAAAACTATTATGKTGATTCCGAGGCATGTCCATGAGTGATTCTTTTCCTTTTTGTTTCACCATTTAGCCTGACTGCTATGCATGACACTTGCATAATGATGCACAGCTCTTTCCAGTCCCTGGGCACAAATTATAAGAAACCTGTTATAAATTCACCCCATGCTAAAGTGGTTTAGCTGCTGTGGGTTTCAAGAACAACCTCAGTAAATATTTTAACRTAATCTGGGAGCAGGGGGAATGAAAGGTGATGCTGAGAGAGGGAAAGGTATTTTCTAGCCAACTGGGAAGAGATGAAGTGGTCTTTCTCTGCTGATGGCAGACTTTAAATTCCCCTTTATTTCTTTCCTGTTTTTTGATTTGATTCTTCTTTCCTAAACTAATAATGGAAGGAAACCTTTTCATAACATTGCATTTCATGATGGAGAGAAAGAACATCTTGATCCATGTCCATCATTAGTCTTGATCATAATTTTATTTCATCCTAGGTCTTGAAAAGGCTTACAGAGAATAAAACTAATCAGGAGACTGATCTCCTCTGAGAAAAACAATAAATTAGGAGAACACAAAGAATTAGCTCCTACCACAGTTAAAAAAAAGGTTTATTGTCTAATTATTCAGGGCCAACCTATCCATAATTGACATTCTCACAGCCCAGGAACAGCTCAGTTAATAGGGYTGCATTTTGTTCTCACATCTCTAAATCAGAAGATACTCCTCTAGATTATACAGCAGCAATTGTGAGTAGAACATTTGAGTTGAAATAATTTGTGCCTGTCCTGTGAGCTTTTCTGAGCACTTCCTTGAGGAGACACCCCTGAGTACAGATTCACTGCACAGAATATTCAAAAGTATTTTCAATATTGAAAAYAATATTTCACATATCAAATAATAATATTGAAAGCAGTGTTTAAATAATAACCAAGACTGTCTACCATAATAGTGACATTACTAATTTTTACTTGGAAAAGGTTTRTCTGCATCTTCAGTGTTTTTCCATACGGGAGAAAAGGTAAATTCTCTTTGGTTCCATGATAAAATTAAACAGCTTAAGGTGTTTACCAGCAAGGCTGTAAATCATGACAGAGCATCTGTGGGCTTTTTATTTTAATGCCCCATTACGAAGACTATAATGACTGGCAGTGTTTACTAGCATGATGATCTTTCTAACAGAGAAATCAAAGACTTTAGACTTTGTGGTTTTGGTTTTTTTTTTCTTTACCTGCAAAGAGGATATATTTTTCAGGTAAGAAAAAGATCAGTGTCCTTATGGAAAAAAATCGTGGACTCTTGTATTGTTATAGTCCAGTTAAGCGAATGGCTGAAGGCTGAGCAGACAAAGCTGTGGCACTTGCACACACGCCAAGTCCATCAAACCCCTCTCAACATTAAAAGCTGAATTAGCTCTTCCACAGACTGCAATTTAACTCAGCAGAACTCCTGCTTTGTACTCCACCAYCCACAGTCTGAGGAGACTTTCCCCATTCCCATGAGAAGGTCTGCTCTGGCCCAGGCAAGACTGAAGATGGCCAAGATGAGGTTAAATGCCAGAATCCCCGTGGAACCATCTCCTCCTACCCTGTAAAAGCTCAGTGCTCCGGCCTGAGGAAACCTGGGAAGGTGCCCCACCCATGGGCTTGTTTGGGAGTGGACAGGGTGACAGGGGGACAGTGTGACAGTGGGGTGGCTCCTCATGGGGTGCAGGACCACTCTTTCTTGCCACAAACTGCAGAAATGCCAGGCAGGAATCAATGCTGCCAATGCTCTGCCACTGCCACCAAAAGGGATTTGGTGAGATGCTGGCAGACTGCTCCCACCCCCAGCCAGCAYCACTCAACTCCTGTCTGAGCCAGCCAAGGGATGAGGAAAATATGCTACTTTATCTTTATTTATTATCTTTMTCTTTTATTATCTTTATCTAATTTATGCATTTAACAAGCGGGTCAGGATTTCACACCTATTTGTCACCCGGCCAAAGGGCACTTTATTGTGCAGAAACTAAATCAGAGCTCTTAAGCAGAGCATGTGCCAATACTATCTTGATTAACTAGTAGCCAATGCTTCAGACTGTCACCAGTTTCCACGGAGATGGACCCAGTAAAGCAGCTAACCCTATTCAGCATGGCCCAATTSAGTACACAGCAATAATATTCTACATTTATACAAGCCATTCATCCTCAAGCACTTCACATTATTGTGCTCTGATACCAGTTGGTAAGTGTATCATAAATACCCCCYATCTAGCCACCCTGAACCACCACAGCAGTTTTTCTACCATGGATGCAGGAATAATGCTGCAGTGTTTCTGAGAGAAACTCATAATATTCTAAAAAAAAAGAAAAGCTTTTTGAGTTCCTGAATCTCTCTTTGGAAGAAAGACTTTTAGCTTTAGAAGTAATCAGAATAAATCCATGTAATAAAATGCAAATACCTCAATCAATTTAATTTGAGAAAACAGCCAAGATATCTCTCTCTTCCTATACATAATTCCACAGATCCTGCAGATTAAATATTTCAAAATCTCTTATTTGGACTGCTAAGCTTCCTTTGCCAGTGACTGAATGCTGAATTACTAGTGGAAGTGTTTTCCTCCTTTTAGTACCTAATTTCAGTTTTATTTCCTCTTTCTAGTGTAGAAAGTATTTCTGACTAACCATCTTCTTCTACAGCCCTTCAGTTTTTGTTATAATCCTCCATTTCAGAAATGCAGAGAATATCTCATCTTCAGCCACATTTTCTAAACGACAGTGGGAATGAAAATGAGGTGTTGAATACTCAGCTATTACCTTTCTCTGCAAGAGTTGTGCAGTACTTTATATACATGGCAYATACAGCATCTTGTTAGGTGTGGATAGAGTGATGCATTCACTCATAAGAGAGAAGTAATAATTGAAATAAGACAGTGAGCTAACGACACTGATTTAACAATATTTAATGGTGAGGTAGACAGAAATTTACTGCATAAAGAACAGGATCAGACAAAAGTGTCTGGAAGACCACGAGGTTCATAAAGGCCCCCCTTGCATTCTAGTACAATATTTTAAAATGCTTTTACGAACAGAGGCTCAGTAAAGTTACGTGTCTTATTGCCACTCTTTTATTATTCAAAAWTGGATGAAGATGTTTAGCTCAAACTTGCTAAAATAAAGTTGTTCATTTTGAGAAGTACTCTCAATTCCTTTTGAGAAGGAATAAGCTCAGAAAGCTGTTTAAGCCCATGCTTAGCTCTGGCATATGGTTATTGTTTGTTGCGAGGGGACTGAATTCATTCTCCACGCACTGTTTTTGAATAGAGACATTTCCCAGAATTGAAGCTGAAGTCCCGGAAAGTTTAGCCTGGGAGATAAATGTTTTGGAAGGTTAATAGCCTGTGGAAATAGAGGAGCCCCACGTTATGTTTAGTGCTCACTCCAGCTGAAAGATGAAATAGAGACTCTCCTCAGCCAGCGCTGAAAYGCAGCCACCTGTGGGGAGTAATGTGCCAGCTCTTTAGTGCAACAGTGCAAAACCATTTARGGGGGAAGTGGAGCGGAATGCTCAGTCCAAGGGGAGTGTTTGCCATTGCTATTACTGACTAGCAGGACTTTTCTCTCCGGGTGGAAGGCACTGTTTGTGTAATGCCACGTTTCAAAAGGATTTGACTTTGGATGCACAGGAAATGGGATCCTGCCATCAGCTGATCAATAACTCACTGCCATGGGCCCATTGCTCTCCTCAGCACCGGGAGGATCCAGCAGAGGCAAGACCATGGACAATGAGAATGTTACTTAGTCTGAGTGCCCTCTCTAGCAGGGGTACTTTTATTTATTGTTTTTTCACTGAACACTGAAAGAGACATTGAAATGTTTGGTACAGGCAAACAGCTTTGAGAATTTGGAATTTTGCCACAGATTAATATTACTGTTTAGTTAATCATACATTTCCTGTCTTTTCCAGCAGATTTAGTTTTGTCTCCTTAATTTAGGAAATTTCCTCTGTAAGTTTAAGCTTAACTTTGATCTGAATTTCAACCAAACCARTATTATTCACTTTAAAAATCATCTTTATTCTCTCATATCAGAAAGGGAGAACTTGGGAGAAGTTTTGCAAGAGACAGAGCAACATAAAAGTAAACTGCAGGATTCTAGTTCTCTGAGATGGTTTGTTCGAGGAATCCACACACTATTTGGATTTAATGTATTAACTGTGGTGTTTTCTTCCACTCTGCTTTTCTTTCCTCAAAGCCAAGGAATTTAATTTCCCCAAATTCAGCAAACCACTCCTGTCTGCCMTCCTATGCTCTACTCTCAGAAGAAAAAGCATAAATAAGGTTTAAAAATAGTTAAGATGAAAAATTGTAAGAGTATGTGTGAAAAGCCTCCTTCAATGTTTAGATACACTTTCACCTGAAGGTGGCAATATTTAATAATATTCTGAAGAAAGAAGCTTCCCATATCCATACCTTTAATTAAAGATTTTATGTTTTTAAGTGAATATCCTTCTCCCCCTTTATTATTTCACAAGGTGTTGAGAGAGAAATATGATGAGGTATCACATACTTGCGTCAGGCTATCTTGAACATACGTTATGCAAAAATTATTTGCAATTAAAATTAAAGCAAACATATAATATATAAACCATAATTTTAATAATAAAAAATATAAACCTTATACAATAAGCCAACCCTTCCATGCTCTCAATTTAAAAGCAATTTTAAAAGAGATTGGCCACTTGTTCCTTTTCACAGTATTACCACCAACATGCTCTTAACTCCAAACCCAAATTGGGGCTGATCCTTTCAAACCAGCCCTTGTTTTATGCTAAGTTGTTTGACCTACACACAGCACAWGCTGTGATTTAGAATGTGATGCATCAGCCTGGCAAGAGGAGGGGGCGTTCTGGGTATTGTGATGTGWGATGGCAGGACTGGGGTGCCCTGCAGACCAAGGGCAAAGTGCTGTGTGCACTCAACATGGGTTAATAATCAGGAAAGTAGCTCAGCCCAAAGCATTTTCTGTAGAGCAGAAGAAATAAGGCTTTAAAGCGTAATTCCTTAAAAAAAATTATTGATTTTTTTGATTTTTTTCTTAAAAAAAATCTAAATCTACAGATACCTTTGGATTATTAGGAAGATATAATTCTATAAATTTCTTAATCTTTCTGTCCCAATTCATCTTTCACAGATTTCCATGGGGCTCAGTGATTTTTCTTTTGATTTCTGTAAAATTCAATGTTTTCTGCAATCCCATTGATTACTGTCCTTGTGGCTACATGCAGCAAGATATTATACACAGAATGGAAATGTTTTACACAGTCCTGGCTGGTAAGGCTACAACTACACTGCTCTGAGCATTCCCTACTAGGAAATCATGTTAGATTTAAAGAAAAAAGAACACTTAACTAGGGCAGGCGGCAAACAAAAAAAACCTTCAAAGTTCAGAAGACAGCWGCTATTGTATTGAGTAGTTAGGCAAGAAAGCCAGCTGCTGAATTTGCCCTGTCTAGAGAAAAGATGAAAAGATAACAGGCTGTGAGTACTTAGGAAGAATTAATAACAAGAAGGTGGAGGGTGGTGTGGGAGGACTGCTGGCAGCATGGGGAAAGCAGGTAGAAGCATAGTAATAGCTGAGAATTACTGAAGGGGAAAATGTAGATTAAATAGGACTAAATGAGAGAGGAGGGAGGGAATCTGGCAGAGAGGGTCACCGGTTTGGAGGCAAACGTTCATCCCTGAGGATCACGTCAGCCTACATTGTTTGCAGAGGCTGGAGCTGGGGCTGCACAGGCATTTCTGCTCTGATACATCTGGGTCAGGTCACCCCTGACTTTGGCAAAGAGAAGGAGGAGTGTTTCACATGGAGAGCCCTGCTTCCTGAGGGTGTGCAGGATCTGGGAGCCTGGCTCTGCACACCCTGCTGCTTCCTACACCTTGGAACAGCCTGCAGCCTCACCCAGCCTCTCCAGCTCCAAACTGGAAAAGAATCTCTTGCTAACAATGGCTCCTGTTGGCTCTGGAGATGGGCTGATATCAATGAAGCATAAACAGGAACTGGAGAGCAGTTAGTTGGAGTATCATTAGTTGGAGTATCATTAGTTGGAGTATCATTAGTTGGAGTACCATTAGTTGGAGTACTATTAGCTGGAGTACCATTATTTGGACTAGAAAAAGTGCCATGGATGAATTGATGGCTTAAAAACCAACTTTTCACATAATTTCTGGCAGAAGGCTGACTTTGCCTTCATGTCCATCCCTGAGCAAAAGTCAACAGTAAACTACTACCCTTCCAAAGCAGAAACAAAGGCCATTTAGRAGGGAAGGAGATGGAAAGAAGGCTGCAGTGATTTCCTGCCAGTTCCTCCTGCCCAGCCCTTTCCCAGCAGTTCTGGGGTTCTGGGAGGGACCCAGTGGGGTGATGCTGTGGGTGCAGAGTGGTGCAGGCTCCCCTGATCTATGTCCTGGGGCAGTTTGCTCTCCAAATGAGGGGAAATGAAGCACCAAGAGGTTTCAAGCTGCCACACAGCCCCTTCCACTCACCTGGACTGGCTTTGCAGGATTCAAGGATCCACAACCCCTGTGCCTGGGCTGGAACAATTCATCAAGGCAAAGCACTGCAAAAGCTATGACACATTTTGCAAAGAACACTTTACTAATAAATTTTAATAGAGTCACATGCTCTGATTGTTTGTGCTTTAATTATTATGCCTCTCCTCTCCCACTCTGCTGAGTTGTGCCTATTTTATTTTCAATAAGGACACTTGATGAAGATGAATTAAAACCTGTAATACTTAATTTAGCACAGAATAAAATATTTAGTGTGTTAGTTCATATTCTGATGTGCTAGGCAAAATTAAGGGTCAGTCAAACAGCAAGAGTCTGTCAGGTCCAACTCTGGCTGCAATGATCTGTGGTTTTACCAGGATCTTGTTCACTAAGGAGAATCGCAGTAAATCTTTTTTCTTGGTGAAATCACATTGCAATTTACCTTTGGGACAGTAGATTCATCTAGTTAATGAGACATATTTCCAATGCTCATGTCGGATGGAGGTGGAATGGGGTTGGGTTTTTTGTTTCATTTTGTTTTTATAAAAATCCTACACAGTAAAAATTMTTTTCCTTTTGGGTTCTGTTGCAGTTAGTTCAGGGCCCTAGAAATGGTTTTATCTTTTATTAACCAGTGGGTCATCTCTATTATCTCAGATGGAACATACTGTCCCATTTACAGAACTGCCTCTGAATACATTTTCTGGGTTTCCATATTTCCCTTTTACTAAAAGAACCCACTGTAGAAAAACAGAAAAAACTAATTTCAGGTTGAAGAAGCCTTTAGTAAAAAGAAGAAATACAATGGCAAGGAAACAGGTCATTCCATAAGATTCATGTGCTAAATTTTAATGTATGCCACAGCAGGGTGGCATGAGTCTAATTGGATTTGAAAATTGTGTGAATCTCCTGTAATAAAAGCCGTATTTGCCAGGGCAGCTACCAGAAAACATTATTCCTATTGGGTCTTAGATTTAAGGRACAGCAGAATGAAAGAATGAATAACAAGCATTCTACTAAATACCCTTCCACATGGCTGTGGAATGCCGTGCAACTTCAAATCACAGTTCCAAAAAACAGGATTTATATTAGGTTTAAGTTGTCTCCTACCAACAACCTCATATTGATAGAATACTCGGGGGGAAGCTTTAAGGAAGATTAGCAAAATAATCCTTTCATGCTGGGAGTTGCATTTCTTCACTTAAATGGCCATTGCAAGCAATGAAAAYGCAGGCAAAACTGCCAGAAAAAAAGAAGATATCCACAGAAGACTGAATCAGAGCGTTTTCTGGAGTCAGTTTAAATCATCTGTTAATGGACAGCTATCACACGCATTTCATTCTTTCAGGGAAATGTTATGATCCACATTAGAACAGCATTTGTTAATGAAGTCTCACCAACACAGACAATATTGTACTGATGTAAACCACTACTTAATTATTTTTCTGTCTGGAGAAAAATGACATGAAGTTTAGCATTTAGATTTTTCCAATTATTTCCTGTTTAATACAGCATGAAAAAGAATTCCACATGCACTGTCTTACTCTTGTGAGGGATGTAAAGGTTTCCTCACAGCACTTAATAAAGATGAGCATTTTCGTAACCCCACCTGCAATGACAGGTCAAGGAGATCTTTATTCTTAAAAAAGACTGCCTACAGATTAATTTCTTTCTTTAAAGGACAATGTATGAATAAGAGTTAAGCACTACCTCTACAGTCAGACATGAAAACAGCAGTATTTGACCTGGCAACAATGAAGAATAGAAACACACATTCTCTTCAAAAGATACACAGGTAGTTTTACATGAAAATCACTGGCTTAAGCTTGGGGYCTTTTTTTGTCTTCTTTATTTTTCATTATTCCAAGACTAACTCCATTTTCCTATCTGACAGCTCACTACTCCATTTCTGGTGCAGCATCCTCCTTTAGATAAACAGACCCATGAATAAAGCAGCTGATCTCCTGAGGTAGCCATAGGTAATATTGCTATTGCCCACATTGATGTGGGTTCATCAAAACAAAGTGAGGGAATACAAAATTGTTTAATTTGCTCCCTATACAGGAGAAATTCTGCACCACAGAATTTCCACTTTTTTTTTCTTCCCAGTTAAATGTGAACCCTGACATGCCCACAATAAGACCTTTTCCAAGTAAAAAGTGCTAATTTATGGTGAATTTGGGCATCACCTCAGCAGAAGTCCATTTGGCCATAGAAGATGCACCAGTGGGAGAGCAGGCCACTTCCCACTCTTTCTAAGCAGCCAAATCTCAAAGGAGTGAACAGAACAGCAATAGCAGAGCAGGGACATGACAGTGACCTAACTGCACTCTTTTATCCTGAGGTAAGCCTGCAGAGTGCTTTGATCCAGGTCAGTATAAGGACAGAATCAGGCCAAATGCATTTCCATCAGCCCAGGGCTCCACAGTCACTGTGAGAAACAATCCCCAAGTTSCAGAGCAGTTAAAGCTGCACTTTTCACAGAGTTGGAGGGAGAGGAGGCAGATCCCATCTCCTGTGCCCTGTGGGACAAAAGCCAGTGAATTTACAACCTTGGGGAGCTATACTCATTGAGAAAAGACTCTGAGATTGATGGCTGCATCCATCATTGTGCTCCTCACCAACCACAAYGTGAACCATCACCACAACATGAACCGCGAGGGCTTTCAGGGCTTGTTGGTTTCTTCAGCCAATGGCAGAARTGCAGACCCTGAGCACCAGAACCATCTCCCAAAACATTCTCTCTGCTCATCATGAAATCCCCTTGGCAGATGTATTAGCACCTGCTCAGTCCAGGGGCTCAAAGGCAATTTTATTTGCTGTTGAGAGAAATCTCTCCTAAGTTCTCCAATCCTTCCCACATTCTAGGGATGGGGAGTATCACCATGATCTCACAGCAGCAAGCACCAACATCCAGTAGTTCCTTTTTTGCTGGCCCAGATGCCACCTTTTACTGTCAGTGGGCTTTGAAAATCCACCTCAGAAAATTAATTACTAATCAACAAGACAGTTCTCAGTCAGATGTCAGCAGTGATGCCTTTTTAGGTAAATAAAAGCTATATTCCACAGAGATTTTTTCASACGCTGATACATTTAAATAGCAAAACAGTTTAAGGCAAGATAGCCAGTTTTCCAGCTGACTGACCCCAAGTAATAAAAACCCAAAATTGTATTAACTGCACTTTGCTTCCCCCCACCCCCCCATCACTTAAATTCTCTTAACAAATGCATATGTAAAAAGATACCTCCTGTAATAGCCACTCTAGGTGAGTGCATGGAAAGCATTAAAAAATTCTTCATGTACTGTAGAATATTGCTCTTAACCGGCCTATATGGAACCCTTAATAGAGACAAGGTGAAATGGATGTGAATGATGGAAAAAAWTATTCCATTGCACAGATCACTTGTGGCACAAAACAATGTTTTGTTTTGTTTTGTTTTTTTTTTTAACTGATTAAGAGGGTGTCTGAGTTCATATTCCCCAAAATAGCCACACTCACTGGTAATCTGAGCTCACCAGTCTAATTATCTCCAACCTACAGTAAACTGAAAATTCTCAATTTCATTTTTTCCCCTTTAAAACATGCATTCTCTATTTGTGTTGTGTTAACTTAGAAAATGCTTCAACCTTTTTTTCTCCTAAGTGAGAAAGAAGGCAAGTTTTATTTTATGTATGTGTAAAATAACTCACTGACAAGACACATTTACTCCTTTTGTTTTCAATACTGAAAGAAGTTTTACAAATAATTTTCATGAAGAGGTAAACTAACTTCTTAAAAATAGATGTAGCTGAATACAACTTACATATGCAAATTACAAAAATTCAGAATAGCTAATACAGTAGAAAGCAGGAAAGGGTCAAGTATTGATAATAAAACATAACTGAAACCAAACAAAAATCATGTATCTGGTGCGATTTTTCAATTATCTGTAAATTAAAAGTTTATAGGCTTTTCAGATAAAATTATTTGGAGAAAAGTGAGACCCTATATGCATATTATTTCAACAATGCCCACCTGAGGTATTTTTAGAAACTTCTTGTATTGGATGTATACTGTACCAAATCCTTTCTAGTTTTTGAAACTTTTTAAACTGAGCAAAGCATCCTAATTTGTACAWTTCATAGTTAGCTACATCACTTATTTCTGCTATCTTTTCCTCTCCACATTAGATGATAACATGARCTATTGCTATCTTGTTTAAGCTTTCTTCTGATTTAGCACTTCTACTGCTATGGCACTTCAAACCACGGATTTTGGAGTCAGTCTGAAGATAAGACAAGCCTCAGGCCAGGTTGAATTTACTCAAACTTCTTGTCCATTGCTTTAACCAGACACTTAATTAGCATTATGGAAAGAAAGAGTACATTGGTAAGGAAATAAAAAAGATATTTGATGATTTATCTGACAGAATATATTTAAAATAATGTTCAAAGGAAAAGGAGATGGAAAGACATGGTACAAATTGCCACTGTTGGACTCTGTTTTGAAAAAAAMCTCAGAACTAGGTTTTGCATCAAAAATTAGGAAGAAATGAATCACAAAAATAAAACACATCTGAAGCAGGTGATTAGAATTAGGAACTTTCCCAGTTTTGATTGGCTACTCTATATTGGAAGTCAGAATAACCAACACCCTAATTCCAGGCATTTGGACACCATCACCCTAAATAGMCACTGGAAAAGGAAAAGGAAAGGGAGTTCCCAGGGTTTGGAGGGTCCATGGGTCAGGACAGGAGCACAGTAAGGGCAGTGACTGAGCTGATGGTGTGCACAGAGTTTGAGGGTGATATCTAATATTTATTCTCTGAGGTGCTGGGTCCCAGTGGAATTTGGCAGTTTTTGTACCCTTGCTCTGCACACGTATAAGGAATTCAGGAGAGAGAACAGAAGTGACACAAACACAGATTCTGATGCAATTACTCACAGTTAAAGTGATATTCCAAGCTGTAATGTTGCTAARATGACACAACACCTCCTGTTATTGTCACTCACAGGTTATCATCACTGGGAGTGTTCGTGATGCTGCACCATCCTGCTCTCACCAGCCCTGGGCTGGAAATGGCACAAGAAAGGCTCAGCAGCTGCTCCTTGGCCAAATTCAGGTGCCATTCTGTGGTACAAGACAGGTARTTTTGTTAATGTGAAAAAGGCCAGATAAAATATACAAAGCCTCCCTAATGTACCGGAAGGTAATAAATAAAAAATCATTGCATTTAATTGAATTATCTCAATGAGAAATCAGCTCCTAGCTAYAAAAGATTCGCATTCAGCCATCATGTATTTCCATTCTACTATCCTGTCCCATTTTCTGTACCATCCTTAGGTTTTCTTTCACTGCTCTGTTCTGTCATTCGGCCAAGATCAGGTTCAAAATCTTTTCCTTGCCATTAGTAATGACCCTCTGCATACCCTGGGAAATCATCTTCTTTTTATATAAAAAATACTTCACCAGAGCCTTTGCTGTCAGTAAGGTTGAAGGGACATCTCTACCACCTAATAAATACAGAATAGATTTAGCAAGGAGATTCA
>NW_026623269.1:2559160-2562959 GCF_030028575.1 Malurus melanocephalus | reverse complement strand
AAGCAGATGAAAATGTAGTACAGCATTAAAAAAGAGAGCCCTGAGACTCACTCAGAAGATTAAAGGATTACTTCTATCTTGGAAGCTTTTGAGATGAAGGGTCCAGGTAACCTATGCACCACTGGCAAGTTTAACTCTCCTGATACAGCTTTATTTTTCTGGCATTTTTGCAGGATAGAGTAGTTAACTGAAACAGTCATGATGGCATTCAAACAGTGAGCCCTTTGTCAATGGGGCTGGAATAAATTCCAAGATGAGAACAGTCCACTACTATTTAATGAAGTGTTATTTTGCTGTAATCCAGTTCACACTTTGATAATTTATCTTCGAGTTTTAGCACTTAACGCATTTCTTTTTTTGCTCAGAAAACATTATTTAAAGTATAAATATTCTCCCTTAGGAAACAAACTGTCCAACACTTCTGGGATTGGTTGTCATAGCTTACATTAAAGTGCTCCAAATTTTTATCTGCATCAGATATTAGAAACAATGACACAAATTAATATATCATAACATCATTATCATAACCTAATAGGTTAACTCAAAAATGTTATTTTTCTTTTTCCCAACTAAATTTCTATTGATACATCAGGACTCTTCCATATTTAAATAATTAAGGAAATCTGGTAAAACCCTATTGTACCACTGCACTATGCATTTTGACAKTTTCTTTGCATGCATTACTAATATTGCTCTTCAGGCCACACTATTTTCTTATTGTTACTTTTGGTAACACAAAATATCTAGAATTTTGGCTAAACTTGTTGAATGAGCTAACTTAACAGGCCCAACTTTGTTGAGCCACAACCAGCCAGAGAGGAGGCCACTTTAGGTGTTTTGATGGGGAAGAACCCTGACAAAAGAATGGTTTTTGCCCATTCGTGCCTTCCAATGAAATAGAAAAGAAACAGAAAAAGCGCTTTTCACAGCACATTTCCCATCTGCTGTGCACATTGGCAGCCCAAGTGTCCCAGTGTGAGTTTGCAGCAGAGACAGCCTGTCCTTCCCAGSGCTGGTGGAGCGCACACTGCAGTGCCAGTGTTATCCGGCTCCTCCAGAACATCCACCAAAGGTTTGCAAAGACAGGGACAGAAAGGGTAACAAGGGAACTCAAAGTGAAATAACCCATTCCTAAGGGAATTTTGCATTTTGATGTTTTCACACACAGCTCACCTTCACTAAACAGCACCTGTGAAGGCAGTGCCCACMCGTGCTGGAAGCATCACCCAGGGCTCACTGAGCACCTCCAGCTGCAGAGGAAGGGACACCCTGCAAGGGACACAGCTCRCTAAACTTGGGCTTTAAAAATTGATTCCCAGCTTTGGCTTGTCAGAATAGATGATCTAGTTGTTTTTATTTAGCAAGGAAGCAGTTGTACAGGAGGTTTGAGGGTCAGGGAGATAACTTGCTTCTGTAAATTATCTAAGGATGGGATGTGGCCCTGAGAGCATCAGTAATTCAATTTCCAAATAGTTTCACTAACAAGTATTGCAACATCTTCTCCATCTTGCTGCTTCTCAAGGACTACCAAAGCTTGAACATTTACTCTGAACTTCCAGGTCACGTAATTCAATTCTCATAAAGAAGCATGCAGAGCACCTGGGTATCATAAAGATGCCAATCATTAAAGCAGACTTGCATGTAAATGTTGTAAATGTTTCTGTTTGGGTTYTTTTCCCTCAGCATACTGTAATAGGATTTTATTATGATAATGAGACTTACAACAAATTGCTCCCTTCATAAATTTGGATAGAAAAACTGAGAAGACTATTTAACCTAAGCTACCATCATGCAAATCTATATAAAGCAATAGTCAAAATTAATTTTCCTGGGAAATGAAAGAGGAATAAGGCTCATTTTACTTTCCTCTATCTTACACATTAAGGTACCAGGCATTTTAAAGATAGCACATTGCCTATTCCTACATTATCATGAGAAATGAGAAAATTGAACACATGCCATTGAGTATGTGCATGTGCAGCTGTTTTCCAGCAGTTAGTGTTAAAAATGTTTAGCTACATAGATGGAAAATACACTTTTTTTTTCTTTTTTTGCAGTTGTGAAGGCTTAATGAGTTCACTGAAGTTCCTTTCACTCATATTGTGTGAAAGGAGAATCAGATTAATCAAAAATTAAAATCCTATTAATGCATTTGGACAAAACTGATCCTTGTGTAAGCCATCTTTAATTGTGAWGCTTCCCCTGATTTAAACATCACTTAATTTAACTGAAGGCAATAATCACAAGCCTGACCTCATACCTCACTATYTCTTCAAGTGCACTGTGAAAGCAACTAAAAAATATACTTAATAGGCTGAGCTATATATTCTGCAGGTCAATAATCTTCAAGGATCAAGAGTGAAAGAAAATGCTGAATTATACCCTGCCAATGACACTGTCTTTCTTGCAACTGCCAAAATACCTGCAGAGGGTTATCTCAAATGCCTCAGCTCATCTCAGTTACAAGGGCAGAGCATGACAAGAGGAACAGATTTGAAAGATCCAAAGAAGAGACTGAAAGCAAGGAGCTGCACTGAATACAGAAACAGCACATCGAATCTATCGAACACATGGAAATACGCTCGGTGCCCACATTGMTGCTGAACTGAAAATGGAAAATGAACCTTACAAGGTGCTCAGTGGGATTTAATCTGGGAGCAAAAAGCCATGGATAACCACTCTGAGGGACCTGGACAGAAAAGGGCACAAGCTCTTTGGCAAGCGTAAAAAGTGCTTTGAACCATTAWGAGCTATCCAGCAGCAGATGAATATCCAACAACACACTTTGACCACGAGCTTTATTAAGAAAATGGTATGCTGTTTGTTSAGATAGTTATTTTATTAAAAGGAATTATTCCTAGAAGCCCCAGTTTCAGTTCCCAGCTAACGCATGTCTGAGTTCTTACAAGCAATGCAAAGAAAATCAGAATTTTAACACCAGTGTTGGATGAGGTTTCACTAAGAATTCAAATAATAAAAATCCTTAGCATCCTCATAGTATCAGTCTTCATTAGTCTCAGGAAATACTGGTAAAAAAGATCTGTCCCAATGATTTTGAAACATTTGCTCAAGTCCTTTCCAAGAAGCTGCAGAAAGTTAAAGTAGTGTCAGGACTGTGGAGAAAGTGCTCTGAAAGTCCCTCAAGAATAAAATCCTTTTCTTTCAATCTTTAGGATAAAACATAGGGACTTTCAGGATGTGAAAAGGCATATTTTCTAATTTAGACATTTTCTTAAATCAGCTCTTCAGCCACTGTTGCCCATTCTAGGGCTTAAAAGCCCTCACTATGTTTTCCCCAACAGCTMATTTAAGCTGATTGAATATCTTTCATTTTAATCAGAGGAATGGCTCAATTGCATATGTGAAAAAATAACAAGTTAAGATATTTGTACAAATTCATCTATAAAATCTGACTCACTTTCCCAGTCATGAGGGTATCCAACATTTCCATTTACTTGGTGGAAGAAAACTCCACCTGGGCCATGTTCACACCCCACTGAGTACAACAGGTRAGGCTCTCCCTTCCATTCTGTTAAACAAAATGTCTTTGTTAAAAGCAGGATAAAAAATTTAACAACCTAATGTATTGATCTGGATTCTGGATTTCAGGATTTTTTTTTTTCGATTAATATAAAAATTGAATTTTGATTCTCGGGTTTACAGAAAATAAAAATATGTTTAAGTTCAACAAGAAATAAGCTTGTACTATTTCTTTTTTTTTTTTTTTTTTTTTTTTTTTTTTTTTTTTTTGAGATCTTAGCGTGTCTCCACATAGAAATATCTAAAGATGGCACAAATC
>NW_026623269.1:2509395-2558471 GCF_030028575.1 Malurus melanocephalus | reverse complement strand
AAAAAAAAAAAAAAAAAAAAAAAAAAAAAAAAAAAAGGAAAATAAGAAGAAAACTAGTCCTTGTGTACTTGGGCAGCTCAATTATGGTGTCACTGTGGTCAATCTTTCCAGCCATCTAATTTATGAAGGCCATAACTTACTGAAGCACATAAATCACCACCACAATTCCTAATTCTGTTCTGTAAGTTATCTCTCTGCTTACAGATAACTAACTACTAACACATAAATATCTCCATATTCATAATTCATAGAGGCTACTGTTTCTATTTTCAGATGAGTCTGAGGTTTGCAACACAGAATATCTTTTGTATTATTGTACAAATGGATCTGCTGAAGTAAGTAAGGAATGACAATTGTAAAACTGTTTGGGGTGAGGTTTCAAAATKAGAAATTTAAAAAGTAAACACTCTCCCAGAATAGAGTTTTGGTGCAGCAGGAGTAATTTCTCTCCTAATGGAGGGTCCTTAGAAACAAAAAGAGCTTTTCTTTATCTGTCATTTGGATTATTTGAGAGGGCCATATTTGCTCCGGGTGTGCAATAAAAGAGCAGGGTAAAATAGAGAACAGAGGTAGCTGTGYTTTCAGAAGTCATGGAAGCACTAATGAAAACATCCCAGAACTGGCCATACACATCCTGGTACTTCCCTAACAACTGGGGGAGCAAAAGGTCTTGAGTTTAATTTTCTTTTAGGGCAGCACCATAAGGCACCTTAATTCATTCAGCACTGACTTGATCTTGCCTCACATATTCCTGTAAGGCCACAGGGGAAATGATGGGAGGCTGGGAAGGGTTATTTCTCCCCTCCTCCTGCAAACAGCCAGTGGCAGAACTGTCAGGAAGGAAGGAAGCAGAAATGCCAGACACTAAAATAATGCTGGAATGCCACAGAAGTGAAGGGAAATGACAAAAGGCAAAGCCCACCCCCCCCCCAGTCTGCTCTGCCTTTTAGCCAGAGTCATCTCAAGGGCTCSGGGTAACTGGAGAAGACACAACATTTTCAGATGGAAATGTGATTTTCAAGTTGACACTACAGCCTTAATTAAATGGGAGTCCAAGGGAAGAACATAACGCTGGGAAATAAATAGGCTATAAAAGAAGAAAACCACTAGTGTGGATAGCCAAGGAAATTAAGGGAGAGAACAGGAAAGTGCAAAGGCCATGTGAGACATCTATTACAAAACATCAAGGTTAATGCTACAAGTGGAGGCACAGACAGCCAGAGTGAGAGAGATTACGGAAATGATCAAGGAAGCAAAGATCAAACATGAAAGGAAATTCGCAGATTCTTACTCGGTGCATTCTGCACTGACCTGAAAAAGGGAATTTTTGTGTTTTAAAATGTTGTAGCTGAAAAAAGATGACACTGAAATATAATGCAGCTTTTTAGACAGTGAATTCCCTTAAAATGCAAGCAGCTATAGAAAGAAATTATTTTAATAACCTACATAAAATTACTGACTCTGCCACTTTCTTAAAAGCTGCATCCTATATTAATATGAAAAGAGGAACTCTGAAGCAACAAACAGGGAACTTATGATTCTTTAAGTGCAGCTCCATATCTGAACATTTCTGCCATTTTCTATTTTTCTCCAAAAACAAGAAAACTGAAAAGGAAAAAATAGAATTGCTGCCAGAAGTATGTTGGAACTAAGGAAAAAACAGAGCCAGGCACCCCGGTGCAGCTGGAGAATGAGCTTCTGTGGCTTCCAGTGGGAAGCAGGACASCCCCTTCTAACAGGACACGTGGGCTCTGGGGCAACCCAAGACACAAATCAGTGTTTGCTCCCAAAGCTGGACTGTGCTGGGCAGCTCTCCTGTTACACTGGGTGTGATTTTGTTTTACATTGCTTTTATAATGATCCCTTTACCCATCACGGTGACCACTCTGCTCTCTGCTGCTTTTGTTTCATTCTRCCCTGGCCAGCTTCTCACTGTTTTGTGATTGCTGCTGTTATTTACCAAATTCAGCTAAGCCAAACCCTCTGAGCCCCAGTCAGACATGAATAAAGGGCATTCCTGCTCTGGAAGGCTTGTCCTTCATGTGTTGGGTAAGACACGYTCCTAAACCACATCCAATCTACCTGGCATTAATCACCCACCTATTGATTCAGTCATTATGACATCTCTTTAGACAATTATTATTCATATYAGTAAAATGATAAAAACCCACAGATATACTCATTCACATTTGAATGAGATTTGGTTTTTTTTACTTCTTGTCAGACTCAATTTTAGCAATTAGTTGGCCTCACCTTGAGGCTTCTGTCTGTCTTTTCCTTCTGTTCTCAGTTTTATATTGTACCTGTAGCTCAAATATTGTAGTCACAGGTTTTTAGTTCTGATACTTAAACCCAGCATTTAACAAGAATTTGCCTTTGAGAGAAAAATGAACTAAATTAACTAAAACTGACAATTTCTGAGTCAGCCCAACTTTTTTTTCCTGTATCCTAAGGGCAGAATTTCAAGAGCAGCCATATCCCTGCTTCTATGATTCTAACAATCATTTTCTAAGGAGGATAACATTATCATGCCTGCAATTCACAATTCACCAAGTCAAGAAAAGCAAGCAAAAGTGATTAAAGAATGTTTTTTTTTTACTTCCAGAGAATTAAATCTATTCTTACAAGATTTATATAATCATGCTCTAGTTGCACTTGACTCCCAGTRTTAGATTCCCTTAGGATTTAGGAACAGTGTGGCTGCCTTTGCATTGTCTTTGGGGACTGCAATGGGAAATGTGAAATGCAGTTTGCTGGAGGAAGGCCTGCTGAGCTGAATGCTCTCAGGATTAAGGGCTCAAGGAAAGGACCAGGATTATTGTCATTAGTCTCTTCTGAGCACATTCAGCTTAATTTACTGACCAGTTCCACAAAGGGGTTCGTAATTATCTATTCCAGGGTTGAAGTACTAATTCTCTTTGGTGAGTGGGGACAAAACYATACCAGTCTTGGCAGCCTTGTCTGTTTTCCTCTGGTCCCTTCTCAAGGTGCAGGGTGGAGGCATTGCTGCTTCAGCTCCTGTCCTGGGCAGGGTGGAGCTCCCTCTGCCTCTGATCACACAGAGAGCACTGCATTCMTTACCAGGCACAGGAAAACACTGCCAAGCACAGCAGGAAAGGGAAAGGGGCTTATTCCACTTTGGAGGAATGTTTAGAAGAATAATATTCATGCACAGGAGATCAACAATGCAGAACTTGRTGGGTACAGGACAGATGGATTGGAGGAAATGAGCACTGCTTTAGGAAAGTCACCATTTACCATAAGCATTGGGGGAGCAGTGCAAACACTCAATAAATACCCGGGGACAGAGTGTTTTAACCTGGAGAGTCAGTTCCTATACAAACATTAAAGAGCTCATCCCTTGGGCAACTTCAGCCCTGGGGTGGGAACACAGACCTTTGAGGGGCATTGGCAGTGTGACTGCAGGAAAGGAATGTTGGTTTTGTTCCACAGTTAGAATGGGGACACTGAATTATCAATGAGAGAGGGGTGGAGAAGGGCTTCAGAATACACTGACAGATAAATTCTGATCCAGAACTGAGGCAGAAGGATTGGCATTAGAAAGAAAGAAACCCTGTGCCCTAATGGTTGTGGCCAGCTCTGAAAAACAGATATCACAGTGCTTTGTGGGGTGTTACCCGGGATGGGAGTCATTCCCTTGGCAAAGGCAAAGAAATCCTTCTTTTTCAGCCACTTCGTCACTAAAATGTTTGTCATTATTCGATGACTGGACAGCATCTGCCTTGAAACAAACAGCAAAGCCATTCCAATGATTTCAGGACATTTTAATTTCTTAAATGCATATGAGGCCCATCATGTCGTGAGCCACACATGGCAAACACCAACAGTAAACTAAAGCTTATAAAAAAAATGACTCATTGTGTAATCTTATGCATACGAAATAAAAGGAAATACTTCAACCATCACCTATCCCAGCAGGGAAAAATGTGGGGAAAGGTTTGCTGAGAGAGAACGATTTCCACAGAAACAAGGATAACAGTGTTTCAGCACATTAGGACTCTGCATTCTACATTTGCTGTGATTTTCGTTTGTTCCTGTAAGCAGCCCCACAATCAGACACAAAGTGTTCCTTCCAGTGCTGTCATGCAATGAGATGTCTCATCTGCTTGTGTTTGTGTGTTTTATTTTGAGCAAGTGATTATGAAAGTAACTTGCATTAAATTACCCAGATGCAATGTTTTGCAAACAGCCAGTGAAAATTATGATGAGTGCTCCTAGAYAGCTGATCATCAAGCCATAATAACTTCAGGATAAATTAAGGTGTAGATATTATGGGAAAGTAAAGAAGTGAGAAGTAAGCTAGCGCCAGGGATTTACTGTTGCCTTTTTTTTTTTAAGCATGTTGCAGTCAGACAAGAAGGACAGAAGAGGTTTGCTTTCACTTAACCTCTGTTCACTCAYACTAAGCAAATACAAGTTTCTCGAAGCTCAGAACAGAAATCCTGGTTTAAACTGAACTTTTCATGACCAAATGGGATTTTCAGTAGTGAAGAACAATTTGTTGTTGTCAGCTTTGACCCCACTTGTCTTCATCAGGTTACATTTTGAAAGAAGACTTCTATGATTACCTTACAGAAAGAAATGATGTACTGATTTAAATGCCCTGAATGGTATTCTCAGAAGTTACACTGCTGTCCTGGAAAAGGCCAATGAAGAAAGACCAGCTCCTCTAGCATGACACTTCTCTGGCAATACATGGGTAAAAATCTTTTATATTCTATGATAMAACTGAACTTAACAGAAAAAAAAAGAGATACACAGACTCATGAGAATCTACCTAAAGACAACATGTTTGCAGACATAATTATGTTAAAAAATAYTTTCATGGTGGCAATTGCTAGCCAATATAGAAGCCATTAAAAATGCTTAATTTAAAACATATGGAAATCTTCACTGCTTTGGAGGTCTTTAAATCCATTTTAAAATGAGCAGTGTTCAAAACCATTATGAAATATRGACATTCTAATAACCCTTCTTCTGTTTTGATACCTGGGGCAATTTCAGAAGGTCTTGCTTTTACGGGCTCTGCTAGATTAAGTTCTCTGTTTATACATGAACCACGGCAGCTCCAATTTGTGTTTCATGGACAYGGCCCTCAAAGCCTTGCTTAAGATTTTAGCTCTGGAGTAATTATGCTTTATAATACATTTGGGCCCTCAAGTTTGAATGAGGTTGGCATGGTAGATTAGCACATATTGGATTTGTTTCATGAATGTGTTGGAATTCTTCCACTCTGGCATAAAATTACAAAAAATTCCAGYGATGATGAATTTAGAATTTTAATAGACTGCAATTAATCTTTTGTAGATTCCCTCCCCCGCCAATCTAACATATCTACTATTCATACTAATTACAAGAGTRGCTGTATCAGTGTAATTTGTCATGCAAAACAACTGTTTCTGGACCTTCTGTTACACAGAARTGAAGGAATTGGGTTTGGGCTACATTTGGAGCCAGGAAATGTTGACATATAATAAATTACATCTAAAGTTTTTTCCTTTTTCTTTTGATATTGGCCCAAAAGAGAGGAAGCTGAAGTAGAAGAAGCATCGTCAAAGTTCAGTCCTGTCCTTACTGCCTTCTCTCTCGGGCTTTTTGAATGCTGATATCTCCACAGAGCAACATTGTCATGTTTTGTATATAAGATTCAGTTTGATACAGGTGTTCTCATAGCTGCAGGTCCAAGTTTCTTTTGACCAGCTTGAACAGATACCCTTTTTGCAGCGCTACTTTTATTTTTTTTTTTTTCAGTTTAAGAAGCTGTTTTAAGGAAGCTAAATAGAAACAAATCGCTGATCATTCTTAAAAAAATACAATGTGTAGAATTGTAGCAAAAATGAGAGACATACCATAGATCAGAGTTTTCAGACTGTTCAAACACTAGCTTCATTAAAACCCTCCATGAAAGAGAAGTATTAAGCATCATTGCCATCTCTGGCAGCAGCTAACAATCACAGAATCCATTCAGGAACCCACCCARATTTGGCACAAAGGTGGGAAGAAGCAGCATGGGAAGAGGTGGATGAAAGGCTGGGCAGAACCCCTGGCTGGGCTCTGCAGATGTCAAAGAGAAGATATCGAGCACTGTGGCAGCTCAGCAGGATCCTTTGGGGCTCTGTCAGCCAGGGACAGCACATCTGGAGCTAAATTTCACCCAAAACTCATAAGAAATGGAAAGCAAACAAASAAACCAACAAARTGCATTGYCCRAGGCCGCTGTGGATGTYRGGGAGAAGGACGRAGCCTCRGGATGCACACAGCAAGGATTGAGAACCTCAGCACGGATTTGGCTCAGGGAAAAGTTATCCCACGTATGTATTGTGAGATATCTCAGATGTAKTTTTGAGGAATTTAAGGCAGCTGCAGCCTCTTCTACTTTCAAATAAARCTGTGACAGCCAATGGCTGTAAAAATTCATCTCCTCATTTTCACGGAGCACAGTTAGAAAAGGAGACTAAGAATGTGATACGACTCTGTCATGGCAGGTTTTGGCTTGGTTTATTTTCTTTTTCTTTTAGAGGGTGTATGTTTGTTTGAGATCTTTTCCCTGCTATTATATTTTAATTGAAATGGAGTATTTAATGTGAAATTCAGTATTTTCTACCTACGTATCAGAATTTTAAATAAAGCATGAAGTTCTAAAATTAAGTGTAGACATGTGGACTGACTTGTCCTTTTAAAATGTTTTATTTATTTCACCGTCAGTAGAGTGACTGAGCAGAAATCAACTTTTTCACCTGATATTCCTTATCCAAATTGACTGAATGCAGAGCAATCCTTAACACAGAAACTCTTGCTTTTTCTGAGGCAGCACGGTGACTTTTTCTGACTGTCCTAATTTAGTTCCAGAGAAGGAGGGGAGTCCAATGATCCATTGCAGGCCCAGGCCTGGTTTAGCCATCTATAAACTGTGCAAAGCAGTTGAAAATTGCTACCAGGTCAGAACAAAAGTGTTTCCTGGGTGTTTATGCACATCTAATATCTGTCTAGGTGCAACACAGAAACGAAATTGATTTCAAACCAGCTTCTTGACAGTGATTATTTCTGGTGGAGGAGGATCTTTTTTTCAGTACTGTGAGCATATCTGTGGTTTGTCTTTTCTTTTTTTACAAAATACAGCCTTAGCATGAGGCTCTTTCTAGAGTGTTTCAAGCAATATCTTTGAAAAAAACAGATTTATCAAATCTTCAGGAATAATTCCCTGGACCCTTCAATACAGCTCACTGTTGCCTTTCAAGGTTTCCTGCACTCGTGCAACCTCTCAGATTGTTTGATAACGATGGTGTTTTGCCATTTGGCTCAAGTCAAGGCTCAGTACTCCAGTTCTGAATATAAACCTGGGCAAGATCACAAAGAGCACCACACGGATCTGGATCAGATCCCATCGTGCAGCTGGCAGGGGCTGCATGTCCTGCCATTCACTGCCTGATGAGAAATTAACCTGTAAAATCCTTCCTGTTGGACACTGYACATGGGAGCAGGAATCCTCAACCACATTTACCAAATTACTGTCTATTATGGCAGGTATTAATTACCCTGCTCAGCCTGAGCTGCTGCTCTGAAATGACACTGCAAGATGGGCATGCTGAAACTGCACTTTGAAGCATCTTTGTTCACAAGAGAAGCAATCCTAGTATTTAGTGGAGGCTCTGATGATTTATTTTTCTCACTACATGCCAAATAAACTACCTGTATTTATATTAAAGGACTTCCTTYGATTTTATTTTTCCACCCTAAATACTAAATCAGATTTGAACCTCAGCTTTGGAAGAAGGAAAGAATAGCTGAAAGGGAGGAGAGAAAAAAAAATAAATACAGGTAAAATTYCTTTTCATTAGAAAATAATTTCATTATTCCTTCTAACACTGATAAAGAAAATTCTGACTAGCTGTCATGGTCACAAACTAAAGCACAAGAMGTTTCACCACAAYGTGAGRAAGAGCTTCTTTCCACTGAGCWTGGCAGAGCACTGGAACTTTCAAAAACTTCAAATCTATCCACTTCATTGCAGGAAATGTCATTTTTCTGTTGTTACCAGTGAAAAAGTTGGCTGGGCAATGAAATAGTTCACAGACCTCTTTGTTTGCATAGTGAGGCATCCTTTGAAGATTCCTTTACTCTTTTTTCCCTTTAATTAAGGCCCAGATCTAACACTCAGTCTCCCAAGGTCTATTGGTGAGAGCAACTGGCCCCTGTATCTTGAGAAAAACTTCAGAAGTGGCTTCTTGGTAAGTGCCCCAGCAAGGTAAGTCATGACAAAAGACAGCTAAAAATAYAGTGTCAGATTTTCTTAAATTAGTCTCTGATTGTCTCAGAAAAGATGGGGTAGAAAATAGTTTATAGTGACAGTCTCTGAACATCTGTAATGTAATTTCTCATTTTTTTCCTGTGGTGCTTCTATTTATTTAGGTAGCTATTGAAAAAAAAAAAAAAACTAACAACCCAAAACCAAACCAAAACAAAACAAAAAAACAAACAAACAAAACAATAAAAAAACCCCACAAAAACCCCCCAAAATCCCAAAAACCAAACAAAAAAAAAAAACCTCAAACCCCCTGTATTTTTTATTTTGTCTTCTAACAGGTAAAATCCTGACCTGGTCCTGCAGCCCTCCTGTCCCACTGCTCTTGTGCACCTCCACCCCACACACCAAGAGAACCAAAGATGTCCCAGTACCAACAGGTCTGAATTAATCACTGTTACACCAGGAAAAAAATTCTGTCTTTCCACATTCCTGGCTTTATATTTTGGATATTTTTCTTGGCTGATATTTATATCTACCACAGCTGGCAGAGCTCAAACCTGCTGCAGTTCCAGCTATGTCTCAGAGCTCTCCATGCGAGAAATCAATAAAACTGATTAATGAAAAGCATCATTCATCAAACCTACTCTTGGATAGAGCACTGCAGTTGATAAAATAACTTAGTTGTCTTATCCTTTAGCTAACTGTCTCATGTGTGGCACAGGGGATTAATTGATTGTTTGCCAGCACTTTTCACATGTTTTAACTAGTATCAAGATATTCTGAAGAGATTCTCTTTAATGCTTTAATTATAAAAAAAAATGGTGTAAAAATAGGAATTATTCTGGAAAAGAATAAATCTATAAACAATACTCCTAATTATTTTTTTGGTGAGCAATATAACATTAAGTAAAACTTAAAATCTGGTGACAAGGAACAATAATACACACAGAAAAAGGTAATAAAAGCCTAAAATAATATCATGCTCAGTTAGTTAYATTACTTTTTGACCAATAAAATGTTAACATGACAATAATCAATCTTAAATCAATTACCGTGTAATTGCTGAGTCAATAGCAGTGCAGTTAAATATTGATAAGTCTCTAAAAGCTCTATCAGGACATATTGGCAGGTGGAGAAATGAATGCAGGCCTGTGCCAAAGGAAAGCCYGGCTTCATGGCTTTGATGGAAAGCAGCACAAGGCTGAGTTTACATTCCCATTACCATCAGACACGGCGATCGATAGTGGCTGCTCTGCCCTGTCAGCACCGAGCAGGGAAGAKCTCTCCGTGCTATCCCCTCTCTTTTCATCTCTGCAGCACTGTGGAGATGACCAGCCAACATCCTGTGTGAGCAGGACAAAACACTTAATCCAAAGATTTCAACAAAAAAATTATCAAGTGATATGAGGAAAACCTATTTATGTCCAGAAGGGTCACTGCTGTTTCTGTTTAGCATTCTCTGGTGGCTGCTGAGGCAGTCAGAGTAGCCTGCAGGAAGACTCACTGGAGTGAAGTGGCTTAWAAATCACGAATTAAAAGTCCTTTTATTTTGAAGGATATAAGCAAAATAGCACCAAACATTTACAGAAACTTWAACAAAATTACAGAGACAAGACACACTTTAATAAGACCCAGCTTTGTTTTATGGTGCTGTTTATCAAAGGAATCACCAGCTCTGTTCCATGAAAGTGGAACAGTCATCCTTATCCTCCTGCTCTTCAGTTTATGAAAGCTCTTTGTTTCTACAACACCAAGATACTTGTGTTCCATTTGTTAATGAAGTCATTATGTTGAAGCAAATACCCTTTACAGTTTCTTTTGTATCTATGAGTGGATGAACAATCGGTGTGTAGACGCTAACATTCTTTGAATGAAACATGCTCAATTTTATCTGTAGCCAGCAGCAAAACATAAAGGARCAGAGAACAAAACTATTTGGTTTTGGATTTGGGTCAGATAAGATACAATATCATAGTAAGCTCCACTGGCAGCAGCTGGTAAGGTTAAGTCAGGAGTACCATTATAACATTCTTTTTCTTTCATTCAGAAAACTTTCTGAATCTCCCTCTCAAGTGATATTTTCCTGCTTTGTGGCAGTCCAGGGGCAAACGGCTCTTAGCAGGATTCAGCCAAAACTGTTCAGCCATTTCCCTTCACTGAAAGAATAATTTTCACTTCCCTCTTAACCCCTTAATATCCACTAAGGCAAAGTTTCGTTCTTGCAGCAATGGCTGAGTGAACCTTTCAGGCCCTCGTGGCTCATTTTCTGCTGCCCTTTCAGGCTGGCAAAATGTGTGAGGACCATTTTCCATAGGAAGAATCTCCTGTGCCACCCACATTCCTTCTAGGGTACAAACTTTTTAACCTTTCTGCTGGGAAATTGTTCTTGTGGCATCCTGACAAGYGTTGTGCACCTCGCCAGCTGAGAGCAGCCTTGGAAAAGCCCCGTCCCCACAGGGTGTCCCAGGTCTTCACCACTCCTCAAGACTGACCACGTCACTGGGGCTGCAATTTTCCTTTTGTCTCAGGAGCCTCAAACACTTCAATTTGTCTCAGAAACACACAAGGGAGTGTGGTTTTGCTTGGCATTGTGTTGTTCAGCAAATAAAGGATAAATGGCCCTCAACAGCAGGACTTAGATGGCCTTTGACAAGATGTGCAGCAGAGAACTCTCTGGTGCCAATAACTAAATTGAAGGTTGTTGCTCACTGAATAACAAAATATGTTTTTACAGCCCATTTACATTGCGGAATTTGCTCCTGCTGGGGAAAAAAAGGAAGCATCTATAAGTTCAATTTTATTTTCATCACTTATTTCTTGTGCGAGCTTCAAGAATTAGAAAACTGTCCATTTTTGCTTGGATGGTTGGTGATTCTGGGAATGGAACAATTGACACCCTCAGTAGGAAAAACAGCCCTAAGTGATGAACAGACTAAGGACAAGATACAGCACACCTTTATAGTGATATCAAATAGATTTTGGTTACTGTTACATTTGTATGACCACTCGACTGCAACACAATGTGCAGAGCTGCAGTCTAGAATTCAGGAATGCAAATGGTGAGGATGCAGATTGTGCTGGGGCTTGGGCAGGCAGGACAAGCAAAATTCCACAGCCGAGGATTACCCTTCCCTGTGCTGCCTCATCTGGGCAGAGTGGCCAAGGACACATCTGTACAATTCACACTMCGGTGTCTTATTTAGATTCAGGATGTGAATGGGGTTATTTTCCAGCAGGAATAGACTTTCTCTATCAATCATTGCCATTGATGAAAAAGTYACTCTAATGGGGAAGAACGTTACTATTTCTAAAAGGCAGAATTTTTTTTAAATGTCAAAGACTTTTGATGAGTCTATTAAAAAACTCAACCTGTGTCAGACTACAGACTGGTTTTATCAATTGTTTGGACATGTTACATGATAACTTACTATGATTTAGGAATTTCATTTGGAAAAATGAAACGATAAATTGTACATTAATGTCTCTGTTAATGAGATCTTTCTTTTAATTAAAGCCCTTCAGCTGATCAAACAGATAGGAGTACAATGGTCTCCAACTTTTCTACTTTTACAACAAAGCAAGCACTTCTTAAAAAGTGAAATCTAAATGTGATGTACTTATTCAGATATTGCAGTAAGGAGTAGTTAAGATAAATAATATCTTTAAAATTGTGTTGAATACAGCCTCCAAAAGAGATAGAAATTATATTTCAGTTTAAAAGAAAGGTTTAAGGTACTCAGTGAAGATGTCAGAGCAGAGCCTTAGGGTGAGCTGTGGGGYAGGGGTGTCACGTTCCCCACTGCAATCCTTGTGGGCTCCAGGGAGGTCTCCAAAGGCTTGGGCAGACACACAGGGACAAAAAGCCCCTTCAGGAGTCTCCCATGTCTGCACTTTCCCAGGCAGCTTCCCTCARCTGCAGCCACAGTGGAATCCCACACTCAGTCTGTGAAAACTCCACTTGGTTTYAAAATCAGGTGTCAAGGTTACCCCTCACCTCAGAGTGTTGTTTAATGACCACAGCAAGATGGTGAAATGYCTGATGCACAGCTCCTCAAAACAGGACTGAAGTGCTCACTAATGCTGCTTTATGCTTGAAAAGAGAGAAGTAAAGATACTTCACATATTTTAGTAAGTCCAGATAACAAATTACAAACTGATAATGCCTTAACACCCATAAAACAAATCAATTTGRCATGGAATTTTCAGTGCTGGCCTCAAACAAAAAGTATCAATTACCCTTCAGCTTTCTCTCTTTCCCAGTGGACACTTTGACTAAGAAGGCTATAAAATTGACTCAGCGCACTAGATTCTCCAAGTATGTCTATTTGCTTTTAAAAATATGCAAGACCTATATATTTAACCTCATTTGGAAAAATAAAAACCTAAAGTTCAGGTTTGCTGTGATTATTTAAACAGCAAACTGATTACCTCTGAGGAGAGAACTGCTTATTTCAGCCAGCATATCATTTAAATTAAAAACCTAATGGTCAAAAAAGGAGATGTGAGACTGGAGTTTGAAAATTTCTAACCACTGAAGAGATCACCTTCAAATCTGCCTTTGTCACTCACTTCTCATTAACATAAGCTTCACATATTGAAAAAGAAAGTGGATTTTAAAATGTAAGTTTTAATACATTCTTACTATTAAAATATGCCATRTGTAATTTGGGACATGCAGCTTAGGCACATTACAATTAGAATGCCCAACCTTCTAAAATATTCTGATTCTGAGTGTCTGATACTAGAGTGCTAGCGCTGCATTAATGCAGCATTTTGAAGCTCAAATTGTTTGTATTTATTATTGAATTTCTACAAGTGGCTCTGTACTCCTTCAGAAGTGTGAAGAAGTATTCTATATATACCCCAGCACTCCTGCTAGGCCTTTGCTTTTCAAAGGCTGACTGCAAACCCAAAAGAGGTGCGACACTCTTCTTTACAAGCATGACAGGGAATCTGTTCAATATTTATGACCTTCAGATGTAAAAATGCTCTTTATCAGCTCCTGTTTTACATTCTATTCAGCTAAAGTCACACCACAGGTCAGCTAAAGAGACTATCACTGGTGCAAGATAAATGAGCAGCCAACAGCATATGGGAAAGGCTGCAAGTATCATAGTACCYTAAGTGGATAAAGTATAGGATTTGCTCTTACAGAAGACAAAATCCTTTGAAAATTGCTAATAAGGAGTGAATTAATTTGTTCTTTAGACAAAACACCTACTGTAGTAAGAAACAGAGAGAGGATGAGCTTGMGCTGTGTGATTTTAAGGAAAATTACAGACGGGAGTTTTGTTGTGGCATTCAAGGTTCCATCTCACAGCATTTTCAGACTCTCCTGCCCTCTTTTGCAATGTCCCCATTACTGCTCTTGGTGTCCCTACTGCAGGGATATGGTGTCCTTTCCAGATATGGCCTGTGCATATCATGGTTGTGACAAAAATACAAATTGTGCTTTGGCCCAACTGCTTTGTGCAGGGCAGGGAGCACAACTCAGTGGGGTCTGCGCCTCAGGGACTGGGTCAGCAGCACTCCAGTGATGAAAGCCTACAGAAATACCCCACTTGTACTGACCTAATGCTAAATTCAAGGAGATTCACCCTCCATGGGAACAATCTGTCTTTAATGAACTACTCTGCTCTGAACCCCTGGCACATAAAATCATATGGCCCCTGCACAGAAGGATCCAAGGTTTATAAAGGTGGCTTCTGGCTGCTTTTTTAATAGCATATCAATTTTGCAGAAAGCAGTAAGAAAGGTTCTACTGTTACTCAAGTAACATTTTTGTTTATTTTTTTAAGAAGTCCTTCCAAAAAAAGAAGTTTTTGTTTATTTAATTTGTTTGAAATTGCCTCTTCCATCTGTCTGGCAAGTACAAACACACAAGCCTTGGAMTCACTGGGTCAGCTTGCTAGGAGTAGGAAAGTTTCTAATGCTATTCCAGCAGCACTGTAATGGGGTTGGACATTTTATTGTCCCCCTCCACAAGGATCATATAAGGTCTGTGTTCTTTCAATCACATGGATGTCCAGACAAAGAAGGACTCTTACAAACAAAAGGCAGAAACACTTTCCATTCCAAAGGAGGTGGAGATGCTGCTCCCCTCAGGTTCTGCTCAACAGGGCTATAAAGGTGAACTTTTTTTCAGTTGAAGGGTATTCTTTCTGACAGTTAGGAAGAAATTAATGTATGTATTAATTATACAAAATTGCTGAGGCCTCACAAGAAATACATGCTTAAAACCAGTGCTGGGTTTGAGGGGATGCTGCTCTTTCCTGCCACATATACATTATCTAACAGGACTCCAAAGGATTTCAGATCCATTCCTAGGTCAYCTTTCCAAACCATAGGTGAATGGAATGATTTTACAGTGTAAGAATGGGCCATGAGTAATTCAGTGTAATCCCTTTTCAACAGGGAACAGTTGTCATGTTTTTGTTAGCAATGAGCAGCCCCACTGTACAAGCACAACTCTTTACAGATAAAAGGAGGAGGGGACAGGAGATACTAGATACTGGAAAAGATTTTAAACATTCCACGAAAACTCTGTCTTAGCAATTCTGTTAATTGAAAATGAAAATTCAGATTATTACCTCATCGTCATGCCAGCAATTTTTTAAACAAGATAAATCTGCTCCAGGTCTCYGCACAAAACAAAGCATTTGTCATCTTTTTATTCATCACACATTTTCTCTCAAGGCATATTCAATCATTTATTTCAGGCACTAATCATTTAAGGCTATAAAATTGATTCAAAATAGAAGTGAGTGTACAGGCATATACTGACTGCACCTATGGAATACTAATGCATTCAACCGCACAGAGTTTTTCACGGTAGATTTTGACTTGACTTTGAGGAAAGGCTAAACACAGCATTCCTGACTAAGTTAATGCTAGGCATCCACAGGTATATCACAGGGAGAATGTGTAGCCGAGGTTTAAGCTGAGAAGCTTAAAGAAAAATTCACTTCAGGAGGTTTTTTAGTACCAGCATAGACAGCAACTGCTGTTTAAAATCTGTCATGGTATTTCTGCTTTGTGTACTGAAGAGCCCCAAGCAAAAAAAAGATCTCTAAATGTGCCTTCTAGTMATTTTTTCTAATAGCCTGCTAATTATGCAGAAAGTGTGCTGCAAATGGGTACACAATATCTTGGTGCACTCTGCATTTTTCTCGCTGAAAAGCATTGTGTTTATTGCACTGAGCTGGTTTCAGTATCAGCAGAGACGTTTCCCAGTAATAATCCCAACCAGCCCTTCCCCAGGCATGCACTGTGGAGAGCAGGCTGTTGAGAAAGGCAGGATTCCTCGCCACAGCACAGGAGCCCTGCACCCTGCCCCTGTCCCAGGAGAGGTGTCCCAGGGAGCCTGAAACAATCCTGAGCTTGGTTTGGGTCTGGCAGCCCCTGCACCGGGCTCTAGACTGGTGTTACTGGGAAACTCCACTGTTCCTGCACACATCTGACATGGACAGGATCCTGACCCTGGAAGTTGCAGGGAAAGTCTGAGAGAAAGGATTATGGCCCTCCAAAAGCAGCCATGAGGTCTGTGTTCTGGAGCACTGAATGGAGGTCTGGAGCCATGAGGTCTGGAGTTCTGGAGCACTCTGGCCCTGGAGGAAAGAAACTTTCTTGGCCTGTGACCCCCAGAGCACATCTGGACTGCAGCACAACCATGGCAAGGAAAGCAAACATCTCTTTGAGCCATTATTTGGGGRTAATAGCTGAACACATCTGATTTGTATTAGCATATCTGATTTGTAGTAGCTTTGCTGGTTTACTTTTCACAAGTTTGGGCCAGTATCAAGATATGTCTCCTCTGCCATCAACCCAGTTTGGTTGCAAATTAAACTCGGCTTATCATACCCAGCATCACCCTACGGTGTTCCCACAACTTTGTAAATCTCCTGGTGCTTGCAATGCTGTTATTTACTATTTTGATTTCTTTTTAGATATTCTATTTAGAATTCTATTCTATTTAGATATTCAAGCCAGGTGACAAGTTGCACAATAGTGGAGAGTTTACATACAGATGCTAGATCTGCTTTTCTCTACTTTGTCTCTTTTGCCCCTCAAGATACCTTCAACCAGTTCCTTGAGGGCTCTGCTGCAAGTTTGCTTTTTTTTATTACTTTAATATCTCTGATTTCTCTAAAATTATCCTGCAGTCTWTTCTTTCCTTGACTTTTGAATATCCTCCTGATCCTTTTCCCTTAGTTTTAGTACTGTCAAACATCTAGTAACATTAAAGCATTCCGTAAGTCAGCAGCAAGAGAGCATTTAAGGTTCAATATTTTCCACATCATCCATTATTTGTTGCCTCTTAAATAACAGACATCCACAAGTCTTTYCTCTGGTTGTAGTGAAATTATTCTCTTTGATTCATGGGCAGTATATTATAGCTAAGAACATCTACTGCTAAGAACACTTAGACAAAAGCTACCCAAGAAGGGCTCTGCTTTCATCTTCTAAACTCTCCTCGATTTGCAAGCATTAGAGAGGATTACCTAACACATTTTTACATTATGAGCAAACTAATGAGCATAGACTAAAGCTGTGCAAGTCCACATGCCTGAAAGGAAAACACCATGGACCGCTGTCAAATCCYTTAACCGAGTGGTCATTTCCATTAAGTTGTGTATTTTCCTTTAATTTACTCCATATTACTGTACTTTGTGGCTTTTCCCTGAGGATTTAATTTTGTTCTACCTCAGATTTGCAGAGTAGTAAGCGCATTTTGAACACAATAATTAATTTTTCGGCTTTCTATTGCTTTTTCCATCTTCTTTTATCAACAACCCCCAGGTTGCTACACAGAGAAATCTTTGCCTGTGACACTGACAGAACAGCTTTTCATCAGACCGGGTGACAGAGCAAGGACATTTTACAGTGATGATGAAGGTCCTCACAGCAACATTAGAGACAAATTATTTGCATTTACTTTCACCTACTTTCCATTGTGCTCTTTAGTGTGGTAATTAGGCACACATACACCAATGTATGCCTTTATAAAAGAACAGAGCCCAAAATACAACTGGGTTTTGTTCAGTCGGTATGCTTGGTTTTGATTTTGCATCATGTATCCATTATGGCAACTTCTACCTGGCTGCACTACCTTTCCATTAAAAAAAAAAAAAAAAATCATTAATTACTTCTGATTTTGAGCAGAAGTAGAAACCATGTTTACAATTTCTAGAAGGTAAGAAGAGGAGCTGGAAGGAGGAGGTGTTTTTGAAGGATATCTTACACCTGGTTTATGCACTTTGGTGTGACAATGGTGGCCTGGAGAGGGTACATAAAATGTACACCCATGAAAGAAGGTATTTTATATCTGCAATTAGCTATCACTGCTTTCATGGCCAGCAGCACCCCTCCATTAGGGATTACCTTAGGATAAAGGAAAAGAGAGTTTGGTTCCATGTTACTGAGATGCACAAAATGAAAAAAACACCTCTTMCTGTTACTTTGAGCAGTGACTTAATGAGATAGAACACAGAAGGAGCTGCAGTTTCCTTTTATAGGCGAATTGGTTTATGACCAATATTCAGGCAAGAGAGAAAATTCCCTTTGCTCCTCAGTTAATTTTGATCTCACTGGACTGCTTGTACAACACCACCGTGCTAATACGAAGAGAGACATCATCTGATCCGTGTACGCAGAGCACTCTTGTCAGTGTTTATGATTACAGAAGTCAAGCTGCTTTCAAGTCACATTCAGAAACRCTGAAAATGTGCGTCTTTTGATAGCCTGCCAGTGGTGTACAGATATATAACCAGTATGGTTACAGCACATCATAAAATTTTATTTCCCGCAGATTTGTCTGCCACAGAACATTTACTCGCTGTCAAAAAAGGTAAAAAAAAAATATGCTAACAGCTCTGGGTTTCCTCTACACACTCTGAAATTTCTGAAACCATCCCTACAGCTACTATTTTTTTTCCCTTCTTGCAGCATTTGATGTACTCTACTTTTGATGTACGAGGAGAATTTATCTTTAGAAATGGATTATTTTCATATTGGTATCTAGGGAACAGCAGCTTCTGGAGATATGATTTAATTTGGGTCTCCTCCACGAGGCTGAGGCACGAGCCCGCACACGGCACCGCGTGGAGCAGCATTTCCACTTTATTAACTCCAGGTATTGCTTCCCTCACGCCTGCCCATGCAGAGCTGAGCTCAGAGCACACCCAGTGCCAGCCCAGTGCCCATGGCTGCCCAGAACAGGGGCTGAGAATTCCCCCAGTGCCATCTGATGGAGCAAGGGTTTGGTGCCTTGGCTCAGGATTCCTGCTACAGCACCAGAGCTCAGCTGCCAAGGGGCAAAAATCATTAGAGACCAATCCCGAGCCACCAGCACTGATTCCAGTGGGAAAACAGCACTTCTTGAACTTAGAGGGAGCTTCACTGAAGTCATCCTGTATCATCAAATTAGCTGCATTTTTTTTACCCTTCATACAGCTGGGCATTCCCTCCCACTGTAACGTAAAACAACTCAGGGGTGATCCCACTGCACACATTGACAACTCTGGGGTTTTTACTTTCACTCACACCATCCCTCCAGRTAAATCCTGCAGCCATCAAGGATTTCTTGAACAACTCTTGTTATATTATATTCCTCACTTTTTTAGAGTTTTGATGAAAATAGCTTTCTTTCACTGTATGTGTGGCACATAATGCTTGGGAAGGAACACCTCACACTGTTTGCTTCTAATAAMATTTTTTTTCTGTCCAACAATATGTGGCAAATAAAGTCTGACAGGTAAAGGATTTCCAGTCCTACATGGTTTTGTATTGAAAGAGGAAATCCACAATTCCAWCAAGCCTGAACTGACAAAACCTTCAAAAGCACTTCCTAGCTGAATGTTTAATTCTAACCTTAAACCTCTTAGTACATTCCAGACAGGAAACATMAGAATTATACATTTAAATGAAATAATTCATTAAAATACATTTCTCAGAGGACTGTTTTCTGAAGAAAAATTATTAGTTTTAGTGAACCAGCAGCTTTTAGCATTTTTTTCTGAAAAATCCCCAGGCAGTTTTAATAAAATAATAGTAACAGCACTTCTCAACTCCATTTGTGTGTCTTTGCTTCCTCCTAAGCAAATGAAATGCTCCCAAGACTCCAGGGAGGACAAACCCCCMATTTTTAGCATTTGGAAGAGGAAACACAATAGGAAGCAGTGCACTCCTGAGAGTGCACCTGCAACCAGCCCTGCACTGCATCTGCCCACACAGCAGGGCAGTCTGTCAGCAGCAACTGCATGGAAATCACAGGCTCATCCAGATTAAAAAAAAACTTTTACAATCATCAAATCCAACCATTAACCCAGCACTGCCAAGGCCACCAGTGAACCCTGTCACTGAATCYTTTAAATACTGCCAGGCATGTTGACCTCAACACTTTCCCAGGCAGCCCATTCCATCCAGCTAACARTTTTAAAATTAAAAATACTACGAGTTTTTCAACTACAGACAGCTGCAAAAGAAATCAATTGGAAGAGTTTTCACCAGCCTGGGTGAAAATATCTGTATCTCTGTCCTGTTTGTGCTTGGAAGGACTCTGGTCCACTTCAAAGCCTGCTGTGCTTCCCCCAGGCTACTGGAAATACTGACTGAGCATGGCTGAGGGCTGCAATCAGGCTCACTTCAGCAAAAATGGGAAAAGAAAGTTATTTCAGATTTTACRCTAGAGCCACTGCCCCTTGGGCACATTTGTCTCCAAAAGCAAGGAGAACCTTTGCAAGGACCTCTCTGGGTGCAGGCTTTGAGCTGGAGCAGAGCTCAGGCCATTGCAACTCTTTTTGGTCTACAACTTAAACAAAAAGGCTAAGCTTTGCATACAGAGTAATAATGGCCCAAACACAGCAGTGTTTYGAGCCTTCTATGTTTTTTGCTGCATTATTTTATGTGCATCAGCTCTGAATGTCTTCTGTCAATACTGCACAATATTTTTGTTTGGTTCRGTAATTATGAAAGTACAATAGCAGGCACCTAATCCCTGATAGGAACCCTGGTTTACACTCAGACCTCAGAAAGCTACATTTGAGTCGAAAACAATCTCTGTATCTGGGGGTTTTCAGAGAGTCATAATATTTCTATTTTTATTGTCATTGTGTCTTTTTTACAAATTCCTAAGCACATGCAGAATAAATACATCCAATTCCCTGCAGAGTTTTTCAGTACAATAGGCATTTATGACAAGTAAATTGCCAAGAAAACATTTGCAATGCATATAATTTTCATGTGAAATAAGACCTTTAAAATAGAAGTAATTTTTTTTAGAGTGCCACAGTTTTTACAGCTAAAGCTTAAGGAAAGAGTGTTTCCCTTCTGAGAAATAAAGCAATAAGATAATTGCAGAGCTGCTGTGAACCATTTGGCAAAAGCTGCTTGCCATATTTGAGATTATCCCTATGGTAGGTTTTACTTTTTCTCATAAACCTTAAAGCAGCTATTAGATGAATGGTAATGAATGAGCCTGGAGAAATCCCCATATTTGGCCACAAAGCCAAAAGAATATTATTGTGTTACTGTTTTACTCTAAGGAGCTAATGGAAAGGCAGATTAACAGAAGGAAAAAATGGTTGGATCGTGTTCTGTGTGAAAACAAGGTGAGGCTTAACCTGGACATTAACTAAAAATTATTCTTGAAGGGAATTAACCGAATTCTCCTTTTTTTAAAAAAAAAATAATGTGACATCCTCTTATGTTTCTAGCTTGCAAGTTGTAAATCCAATGGATGGCAAAATTCAAAAATGGAAATGGCACCATCAAAATCAGTACTTTTGAAGCATTTCCCCTTGAATTTTCCCTTGATGTAAGATGACAATTAGAAATCTGGACAACCGCGGGCCACARCAAGCAGGCAGCAGCACAGTCTGAAGGGGAGTTGCACTTCATGAACCAGGAAATTAAAAATAAACAAATAGCTATTAGCACTGGGAAGTGTGGGTTTCACACATTCCAACAGCATATAACATGTGTTGCTAGCTCCAGGAATTTGTRCAATTACTCTCTATCGTGCAACTGCCTTTCCCAGGCCAAAGCAGGGCAGAAAAACTGRTCAGRCAGAGAAGCCAGAAACGCCCTGAGCACYGAGTGAGCTTTTCAGGCACTCTGCTGTAACACAGTCATCACAAATAYCAAAATCTGGAACAAAATTACAACTGTTTTAGATGCTGCTTCTGGAGAGTTCAGCGTTTCTCTGACACACCTGAAGGCTGGAAGTAGAACTACAGCAATCATACAGGTGTATGGAATACAGGTGCATTGAACATGGGTGTATTGATATACAGGTGTATTGAACATAGGTGTATTGAATACAGGGTATTGAATACAGATGCATTGAACACAGGTGTATTAAACACAGGTGTATTTATATATAGGTGTATTGAACACAGGTGCATTTCTGAGCACTGCCTCTCATTACAAGATATAAACCTCACCATGTCTTTAATTTCAACTGCCAAGCCCAGTGACATTTCTAAATCTGCCACTGAACACACTTAGCTATGTGGAGCTTTTCTGAAATACTGAAATTTCTGAAATATGAATGAATATACCATCACCCCACTGAAGAAAAAAGGGTAGCTCTATACTAATTGCAATAAACTCATAACTGAATTAATTAGGTTTCCTGTCACAAATATCCACACTGATATCATGATAGTTAGATATTCACTCTGATATTAATTGGGGTTACATGAAAAAATGTGATGACTTTTCAAACCTGCAAGAAACCATTCAAAGAAATGGAAGTTACTCTATTTAGTGTCGGGTCACTGAGGAGTCCCTGCGGCCACTGAAAAGATGTCTCTCTCTCTCCACACTCAAAAGCCTGATCATAAATTTAAGAAAAACTGTAATAAATCAAGTTTCTGACATGCCAATGCAAGGATTTTTGTTTTGGCTGTTTGTCCAGTGCTGTAGGGTTACTTTGACTTATTTTGTGCAGATTTGAACTCATATATTTTAATGTCAGGATTTCACACAGCAGTTATTAGAGTAGCAACACTCTGTTGCTACTGCCACTTCTTTACCAATTTTACAAATCCAGTAAATTCTTAATGAATTAAATTATTAATCAGATTTTGGGCTGCAGTCTCAGCTTATGACATGAAATCAGAGCGTGCTGTATAAAAGGACATGGGTTCACATGATTCCTGGTATTAGTCACAGATATGACAAACATGGGTTACTGAGAGCCACACTGTCRTCTCAGAGAGCTCATGAAAGAAGAAATTGTAGAACAAAAACTTTCTCTCTAACTACATTCACAGCTCCACTAAGCATTTCCAGTCATTGCATTGACAGGAAACACCCTTGCCCTGAGTAGGTAGTACTAGACATGAGCAAAGGTGTGCTCATCTCTGCACATGTCAGGAGAAAAGGCACTGTCAAAGTTTGTGAAGCTGTTTAAAAAGGAAATTCTGCTGTAGAGGAGCCCTGCAAGGGCTGTGTTTGCACAGAGAAATGACAGTGTTCCCACAGTGTGTTGATTTGTATGGCCTGACTCYTGTCCCTCAGCATCATCATAGTTATGGGATTTTACTCTTCCTGAAAATGCCAGAATATTTTAAAAAAATATTGACAAAACCTAACAAAAACCATAAAATGAATGCAAAGTAACCTGTTATTTGTATATCTTATGTTTTTCTRTATTTGATGTGGACACCACACTCATACTACATGAATTCATTAGCTAAAAAAATACCAAAGCATACCCCAACCAGAAGAACAGAACCCAGTAGAATCTCTGTCCTATTTAGGCAGGATTTTTGTTTAATATATCTGGATAAGCCTTAGGAGGGAAAGGAAAGCAAAACTTCCATTTTTCAATTAATATTCTTCCTTTTGTCCCTGTGGAGGGCAAAGGCCACTGTTTCCCATGACTGTTGCAAAGCTCCTAATGTTCTACAGATGTTAGACCACATGAGAATGAATTAAAATTCATATTTTCTGAATGCAAATCCTTCATTCCATAAACACTTTTCCCTCTGATAGGTGTGGTTTGTTTTTTGTTTTGAAATKGAGCTTGTTTTCATACTACAAAAATTAAACTATTCTACTTGCAAAACTAGGAAAACCATTTTTTCCCATCCGTATACATGACTTATTCTTTTATTTAAAGATATTCCCTTTAYTTTCTCTTCCTTCTATGTGATACAGATTTTAAGCCAGAAAAGTTTAAGCAATTAAATCTTAGCAGAAGATGATAAAGTCTTCCAATTAAAAGTAAACTCACATTTTGACCTGTGTAGCCTTTTATAATGTACTTTTCTTTATTTATTCAGTGGGAAGCTGCTACAGGAGAATTTAAGGTGGTAGCTACAGTGCTTTTTCCTCTTTGAAACCTGAGTGTGTCTCTGGTTATTATGCTCTTCCCTGGTTACCTGCTGCTTCCTAATCTTTCTGTCCCTGTGCTTGAGCTCACTTATAATAATCCATTTTAATTAAAGCTCTCTACCTCAGTATTAGGTCAGAAAGGAAAACGTAAAAAGTGATGGTTAAAAATACACATTTCATTATATTACYGGAATCTACATTCTGTCAACCCAAACCTCTTGTGCACTGTGGTTAATTTTCTTTGTTGTAAAGGAAAGCTTCTTCTGGTCTACTTGGGTTTATTTTTTTGTTCACTATTGTGCAGTGAAGTATTGAAGAAATGAATTTTTTGAGGAAGTGGTTCTGGGAGTGTTTATCTTCTGTCTCTGGGAAATGTGCAGTTTTATAACTGTACCTCCCAACTGGTATAACTGTACCTCCTATTCTGATTCCCTKCACTTCTATCAGCTTCAGGCAATGCACTTCTTTTACTTTTACTCAGCAAAATTTTGAACTGTGTATCTGGCATGACTCCATTGYTTTGAAAGGGCCTGAGAATGAGATGCTTGGACACACAATAAAGGGGAAGGGAAATATTTTTCTCACTTCATGCTACCATGATTACAAGAAACCTTTTTTTAAAATAAGAAAATATTTGTGACATCTCTTCATAAAGGTTTTCTTCTTCACGTAATTGGACAGTTGATCTTTAAGGGCTCTTCCAATCCAAGATATTCCACGACACCTCAGATGCCCATGTAAGATTTAATAGACAAATTTGCCAGCCATGGACAGGGTGCAATTTCTAGTAGAAAATGCTTTTTTAATGTTCAAGATGTAGCACTTATACACTGCTATCATTGCCACAGTCTGGTGAAAACCAAAAAAATAATAGAAAAAGGTAGACACAAATGACACGAAAAGAGTTAATGGTAAAGGTGGGGTAARAGCCTTTTTTCCAGCTTGTTAGAATGGCTTGCCTTTTCACAGACTGCAGTCTCATTTCCTGATAATTGGATAGTGGGCAAGAATTGTTCCTATCTTTTCCCACGTGATAGGACTGAACTTAAAAATTTATAGGAGAACTGAGTTGATTGTCTACATTCCACATGGCTGTGCACATGAACCAGGCATTCCTGTTCCATTATTATATCACAGACAGCTGGAAACCTTCCCACCACCCTCAGCTACAGTGAACCTCCCTGGATGCTGAGGAGCACAGTAATAATTGCCTGGGTTATCTGCAGTGGGTCACAGGACAAACACAAACCCAACTGCAGAAGCTACTGTGCAACAGCAAAAATCACTTTACAATATGTAAAATGGAGCCTCAGTCCAGAGTTTTCTTCCACTGTTAGTTTGCTATTACTTTGCAGTTTTCTAAGAGATCTCAATCAGAAAAGCTTGCACTTCCAGGGTAATACACTGGTTGATGAGTGGCTTCATTCACACGGAAAGTGAAGGTTGGGTGGAGAAAGACAGAGGGTTTGTAACTCGTCCAGGCTTAGCAAACACCCCTAAACCCGTGCAGGCAGAGGAGTGACCACAGTGTGGGTACACACAACTGAAGAGAAATGATTAGAGAACAAAAACTGCAACTGGCCAGTGGAGCAGCTGACATCAGCACAGCCAGCTGCACTCTCGGCATGGAGATGGCAAAGCTTCGCAGCCCAGATGTTCTGCAAAGTACATTTCTATTCATCAATTCCATATTCCAATGAGACTAAGCAAGAAAGTTTTCCTGGCTTCATTTTTAGCAGGAAGAAGCACGCTTCTGCTCTACTGAGTACCAGTGAATCAGTGTGTGTCAGCTTAGCAAAGGGATTCACTACTAATAATCTGTGAAGAATATTGATAAACATTGAAATAATGCAACTTCATTCAAATAAACACCTGCCTACAAAATAAAAGACCTTGGATGGACCTTGGATTTTTCCTCAGCTGGGGAAAGATAAAAAATATTTTACTGAATAAAAGTATTTATTAAAAAGTTCTGCAAAAGTGAGCATAAAGAATTTGAATAGTCTGCAAAGATTATTAAGAGGATGAAAAAAAAGCTTATGTCTGGATTTTTTCAAAGTGTTACTGAAAATTTGGAACCAGGTTTTAAACCAGAGGAAAATGCAGATGAATAAATTCAGGCAATAGGAAGCCCGATGGCACAGGAACAGAAAAAAATGTGCCACCCACACTTCTTTTTGCAGCTCTGGCATAGTGGGAACCACACTCCCTAGGAAGAACMCTTTTCTTTGTAGAGGAAACTGATGAAATTTAGCTTTGCACAAARCTTAAAACGTTCCTGCAGAATTTCAGTGATGTACTTGGAACAGCACTTTCAACAACATAAATTTTGAGGACTACAAAACAGAAAATTTACATTTAAAAAAACCAACAASCCATATATTTTCCTGCCACCTCTCTCTGATTTAAAACCAGACAACTAATTTCCTTCCTTTTTCAGTTCAACTAGAAAAATGAGAGCAAACCCAGCCAGGAAGAAAGCCAAATAAAGTTTGTGCAAGTGCTCATCACCATTCCAGTTTGAATGGCAGGGATTGGCATTTCAATGGCTACAYGTACAGAAGGAAATAGGTTTATGATCTGCACCATCCCTGCTGACTTCACTGTGGCATTAGGAATTTTCCTAGCACATAGTTTGGTCTCTAGCAGAGATCAGTAYAGATATGATTTAAAAGCCTTAAGCAAATGCTCAAAGGCTTCTGAAATGGCAAGTTTCAAATGAATCTGAATGGGATGTGTTTAAAAGATGTTCACCTGCACTAATCCTTTCATGGTGAAAGGGTGGGAGCAAAAAAGAGATGATGAGACAAAACAGAAAGAAGCAGATGCTGAAAAGATGAACAGTCGATATCAAAGCAGGGGATGGATGCAGAACACAGCCGTGCCAAAGATGGCTCAGCTCCCAGCAATGTAMTGTGAGAAAACCAGTTGATATCTATAGTGGGTTTTTTTTAGCCCCATTATATAAGGTCCTTCTCTGACTTTGTTTCTTATTTTGAAGGAATTTTTGATAGATCACAATCAAGAGCTTATTCCTGATCAAGGTTCATTGGAGTTTGTGCCCAGGCATGCTCCCCCTCTGTCTATCCATCTGCATGCTAGTTRACAGAAACTTTTCAAAATCTGGCTTTGTGTTACCAGTTGTCAGTGCAGACTGAATTGCTGAGGAAAARACTACTGGGAGAGAAATGTGCAGGCAGACATTCAGCAACAGAGGTTTTTTCATGATCTGTTTCTTTAGTTGCCCGAACCTTGCAAAGCAGACAGTCTGTTCACAACAGCAAACAGAGGATTGTCCTAATGCATGAGAGCACTGCACTCCACAGAGCTGTCAGATCCATCTCCACACAGGCAATGCCACMGCCTCCCCCAGCAAAGGAAGAAAAGAAGCTTTTGAAACAAAGCAAAGCAAAGCAACCTTTGGCGTGGCAGCCAGATGTGAGCTCTGCTTTGATACTATAAAGCATCTATTGGGGTGACACCCGTGTGATCTTTGCAGATAAAACTTTGTAATCTCTGCTTTGTATATTCTACCTGGAACAACAAAGCTTCTGTTTCTCACTGAGTTGGTCTCAGCTGCTTTCAATCTGTTTTCTCAGCCTTCATATGAGTACTACTGCTTCTTGAGGTTTTGTTGACATTCTTTTTAATCGCAAGAACAAGACTGGCATGTAAACYGACATCTGCAATATTGCACTGTAATTCCACTCACACATCTCCAAAAGCTAGATTTGTGACTTATATAGTTGTTACAACTAAATTAGTGCAATATTTCCTAACCTTCACCTGGTTTGCTCATATTTATCTTTTTTTAATGATATTGCTGAATTTTATCATTCTTTTAATAAGGTGAAGGTTGTTCTTAGTCCTTTGGTGGGTCATTTTGCCTTTTAATATATGTTGTTAGCACTGAGATTTCATGGCCAAGCTAATGACAGAGAAAATATTATATCATACCATCTTACAGTGAAACACATTCTGATGCACAAATGGTCGAGTTCTATCTTTAAAAGGAAGCAGAGATGGCCCCTGCAGTCTCAGATATTTCCACGTGTTTAGGATACACACATTTCATGCATTGCAGAGGCTGATGGCATTGTCCTTCTCCCACTTGGCATTACAGAGACATTACACTCCCATGAATGATGACTGACTGCAGCACTTCTGGCACTGACAGAAAACGCTGCTATTGTGGGATGTGYAAAGTGTGGCTTCCAGCAGAGACCATCACGGCATGGTTCTCAAAAGCCTGGCCAGAAAGTCTCTCTCCAGTTATTCAACAGAACYTCTCCTTACTGAGCAGTGTGGTTCGAGCAAAACAAATGTACAAGCCCAGACAGTAATAAGTCACAAAATACTATTTTGAAGATACTTCAAAATACATTTTCCTTTCTGTGTTGTTGAGGTAAACCCATGATTCTACTGGGAACATGTTGAGTCTACATGTTCATGCACTGAGTTCTGCACAAACACCAACAATGCAGAAAGCACGCTCTGCACCTTACAAATAGAGGATAGCCAAAAAACAGATGCTGTCAGGTGCACAAGTTTTCTCCAGTGTATGAGTACAGACAATCTTACAGAAACAGCATCTTTATTGCTTTCAGTGGTTTAAATTAATGGGAATAAGCATGCACAACTCACAGGGAAATGGATCAGTGATGCAGCCTGGTTTTGCTTCACTGAATTTAATAAGTATCAATTTAAAAATTAATTCCTAAAGAAACCGTTCTTTGTGCTTTGTAACCTCAAGGTTCCTTAAATTAATCCCAGGTGATCATTGCCTTTCTCCAGCAAACACCTCTGACCCATTCATGTCATGAATGTGGTGACATGTGGAAGGTATTTGACTTCAGCAAAGAGGCCTATTTCAGATAGTGCTGTTTGTCATCTATTGACTGAGAGAAGGAAATGAGAATCGATGATAAAAATATCTCTGATGGTCAGTGAGCAAGAATGTGATCTGCTGGACACTGAACTTGATATCCTTTTTTAATGATTTCAAAGGGACTTTGGCTTACACACACAGAGCCCCTCACTCGCAAAGAGCCAGAGAGACTCCACATTCACAACTCACTCAACCAACAATGCTCCTCTCTAACAACCAATGTGATTAACACAACACCCAGACTGGAAAGATACTTCACAATTTCCTGGCTGACAACCAGCAGTGTTTAAAACAATCAATATTTAAAGCAGTGATGCTTTGTATCAAGCTCTACCAGCCCATTCCTTTTGCAAATCTTTTCATTGTTCCATTTTCAGCTCCAAGTAACCTATATACGTGCATGCTTAACATCATGCAGTCACCATTTTCCTTCAATCCTTTTCTGTAGAYATCTTGAATGACATGGATGACTATGTAGTCAGTTCTCATTTTTACCTCATGTGTATAACTCCTTTTAAAAATAGCTTTTTTGTCACACTACATTAAAACAGGAAACAATTTTCTGATAAACCATTACCAGTTCCTGGCAACTCAACTGTGTAGAAAGACTTTTGTCATCTTTAATATCCTCGAGGTTGAAATTCAGTTTCTAAGARGCAAGAGGACATTTAATGATATCACACTTTTGCAGCAGAACATACGGGAATACATCTGCAATGCATCAACTGAGAAGTTGCAAAAGTTGCCTACACAACTTTCCATGTATCCCAGAGAGACAAACCCCTTCCTATCAGGGTAGAACATACTAAGCACTCAGATAAGACTGTTTTTTTTCAGCAGAAATACCTCTTTTACATTTGACTTCTCTCTTTTTCCAGGTTTACATGGCCCTTGGAGGCAAACTAGTGAATTACACAGGAAAATTTATGTGATAAGTCAGTAATTTCTTATGCAAATATTATGTTCTGCTTCAGGGTGTATTCTTAAGCTGCACCAGATATTTACCTCAGTTTTTGAAGGAATTTCTTCTGCTGGACCAGAATGCTATGCCTTGTAGAAAAGAAATTATACTGAAGTTTGTGATAAAACAATCTGCAGGCATTTTAAAAGGCATTATCGCTAGAATTGGTGAAGAATACACAATGAGMTTTTGCTGCCTGGCAATCTTCTATGTATTTACAATTCATATTGGGTCATTGAAAATCATGGAGATGAAAGAAACCAGCAGCTCCTCAGAGTGTCCAGAGGACAATGGAACTGGGGAAGGGTCTGGAGAGTAAGTCATATTTGTTGTCTGATTAGCAATTGACATATATCCTTGACATACTTGAATTTGAGTAAAATATTTAAAATTTCCTGCTTCCTTTCCTTTCCTGACTACACCCCTAATTAATKCTGAGATCTCAATGTTAGCTCTTCTGACATTACAATGACCTGATTTTGAGCTCCTGAAGTCAAACATTATGTGCCAGATTCAGATACACAGCCTKACCATCCTGGCCCACATCAAAGCACTGAAAAGGTCTCAAGGACATCATTCCGAAGGGTGTGAATGAAAATTCCAGCTATTCAGGCTTCCTTCCTGGCAAAATAACACCTTTGAATTGGGTGGGGGATGTGCACGAAACKTCTTTAGATGTTGGAGCTTCATTATGCAACTGTTCAGATGTACCCATTACCATGACTGAAAATTCCAGCTGCTTTTGACTTCAAGGCAAAAATTCAAGGTTACTTTAACATAGCTTTCCCTGCATTTGATAATACCTATTTTCTGCTAAGGAAAAATTAGTTTAGAACTTCCCCTGCCTCACACTGCAATTATTTTTTTCATCAGTTGGAGCAGCTGCCAATTTACTACACTTTGTGACCTGCATTAGCTTGGTTTAGAAGCCAATCTAACAGTAATAAGCCTTGCTGAGCAGGAAGAGCATTCGTGCTCACTATTCAGGGGATGGAGAGATAAGTGCTTATCAGATAACAACTGCAAACCCAGTTCTGGCTCAGTCCTCTGAGAGCTATGAATCCATTGGTTCCCTCGTCATATTTTAACTCAAAAAAATCTGTAAAACAAATAATGCATCATGTTCATGAAAAAAATAAAATTAGTTTCTATATTCATCTGTGTTTTCGTTATTTCTGAGTATGTCACACTTGAGAATAGCACTGAAGACAAATACATGACAATGCTGAAGCCAGTACAGTGCATCTGAAGATAACCCAATAGCAAATAAGATGTAATTTGCAAATATAAACTGCATTTACAAAAGATAATCACTACTAAATTTATTAGAGAAGCCAAGGAAAGAGAAATGGGTATTGAGAAACAAAAGTTGTCCCYTTGACTGACCAATATTGTTGACTATATTATTGATAACAGAAATTAGATTTGACACCCAGGAAATATTTTTAGGTCCACTGCTACATATCGAGTTAGTTGCTTAGTCTTCCTTTTTTKCCTTCAGGATCATCAGTAAAATCTATGAATTTTAGGGTTAAAAGCACTCTCTGAGTAGCCAAAAGCTGTATTTCTACATTAACATTAGCAGTAATTATTACCCTTTTACTAAAAAAGTCACACCTCTGCCTTTGCAAAGTTAAGCAATTCYTGCTTATTTGGGAATTTACTTTGGGATGAATATCCCTGGGATCCAAGAACTCAACACTTCTGCCCCAAGTGCAAGAGACAATTATTTCATCTCCCTCTGTAGCACAGGTAAACACATCTCATATTTCAAAAACAGCAACAGAAAACCATACCAAAGGAAAACATTCCCCTGCAAGTCTAAGGAGAGTATAAGGAAGTAAATAGGCTGTGACAGATTTGGTTACTTAATGTACCACTGGGAGGTGCCCAGATCCTGTGGTAATAAACACATTACRAAAATTCATAGAGAACAGAACGGTCTAATTCACATGCAAAGCACTGTGCCCAAAGCACCAGGTGCTCCCCAGAGGGATATAATACAGCAGTGATGAAAATAATGGAATAAAAGGAGAAAAAGTATTTAGAATAACCAACCAAAAGCCAGAACAGTTGACACTTCACACAGGAAGATACTAAAGACAAGGAGATAGAAAAGACAATGACTCTGGACATGTGAGATGACTAAAATTCAGAATATCCCATGGGAGTCAAGGTGTGCCATAAGGTACAGTAAGCTATGAGTGAAATATATCAAAGAATCCAGTGGTAAGGAAGAAATATCCTGTATTATCTCAGGGTTATAAAAACAAAACCACAATTTTAGAGTGAATATATTGTGGGTTAAGGAGACAGAATAGAACCTTTTTTTTTTTTTAACAAATTGAAGTTTGATTTCAATTCTGGTTCACTTCTTATTTTTCACTGTCTGTACAGATAGAGAAGTACACATATATTAAAGGAAAAAGMAATAGAATTTATGCTTTACAACACAGATAATTTTTCACTGGAAAAGGCCCTGACATTGGCACCAGTGCTCAGACACAAGGAATGGTCACCTCATKGATGGGTGTGTGTTGTTCACTCCTGCTAAATGTCTTTCACAGTTGTACCTTTGAACAGGTGAAAAAACATAAAAGAAGTATCTGAAGACAGCCATATCCTTTCACCAGAATGTCAATAAGGAGCCATTATTCCAGTTGAGCCACATTTCCCTGAAAAAATTATACTACCCATGCTTGTCATATATGTGTGGAATGCAAACAAAAGCAGCAGAGGTTGCAATTAGCTCAGCTCTTATAATTAAAAAAAGCTATGGATCAAAAGACATGGGGGCATTTTGATTCTTCTCTACTATAAAATACCTACTTGTGTTTGTGGTTTTGACTGTTGAAATACAGCTATTTAATCCCATTTCATATAAMTGTGGGAAATGCTGCAGTTGAAGGGAATAGATCATGGTACATATTTCCAGATCACTCTAATTACAGGAAGTCACTCACGCACTGTTCTCATATATTCACCTCTTTTGTGAATGATTCAGATTTTTAATTAAAAGAACACTACAGAAATAAAAGATCAGGAGTCATAAGTTAAAGGCACAAYAAAAACCTCTTCAATTTCAAGTATCTCAAAACTATAATGAGCTCAGAACCAGGATTTTCACTCAGTTCACTTTATAGCTGATCTGAAGACATTTACACAACTGAGATTCCGACCATCACTGCAGGCCTGGGGCCCAGGTCAGTGTCCTACTCTGAGTCTATCTCAGATAAATTGTTACAGAGTATGAACTTGTTGAAAATAACAGTTCCTCAAAAAGCGATTTTTTAATATACTAAAAATAGGAAATATATTAATAAAGATATAAAACAGCTCAGGCTGTTATCAACTCGTTACCTGGGGTAACCATTTTTRCAGTGCATTTGTGTTGAGATACAGACATCTTCACAACTGAGCTGAATCTTCTTTATGTATGATACATGCTCAGAATAGACAATTCTGAGGATTAGAATGGAGGGTTCATCACACTGAAAAATGGAATTATTTGCAGCATCCCTAAGTGTTGCAGGTATGCCAGCAAGAGAGGCTTACTGGGTATGGTCATGTTTCAAGAGCACAGATACATCAAAATTCAGCTGTTTCTCTCAAAAGGGATACTCAAATGCATAATAATACATTTTTTCTTACTGAAGAGCCTCTCTGTGCCATATAATAAAAGCAAAATTGCAGAAAATAATTTCCAGCATTTCTGTCTAAAAAGAAAAATATATACTGYCTATTAATGTTATTTTCAGCTTTTCTCTATGATAATTCTAGAGTGGTCAGAAACAATTTAAAAGGTGTGATACCTATTAGAACTCATCTTGCTCCTTGTTACTCCAGTTCTCTCCTTAAAGCATTTCCAGTGTGCACCACTCAGTATCCTCTGGAAGATTGTATCTTACACAACTACTGCATAAAAAAATGCAGTGAATTTGGAATAACTCGTACAAACCCACAGAGGACACAATGTGCTCTCACATGCTTGGGAAAACTGATCTGAACATTGGCTGCATCTTCCCTAAAAGTAAGGTACGGCTTCTACCAGATAAGAACATGAGGACTGCAGAAGCTATTTTTATTTTAAGTAGCTTCCATAAACATAAAATCTAAAGATCTCAGTCTACAGATTCCTGTGGTTTGAAAACTTACAGGTTGATAGAAATTATGATATTAATTATATTATATTCTGCTTGAGCAACAAAATAGTTGTTGGAGGCATACAACGAATAATTTTAAAAAGTCCTTATGCAAGCAATTCAAAGAGGGGTCAATTCTCTTGAAAAAGGATTGATAATTCATAAATCCAGCACAGTAAATTCTCTCTATCAGAAAGTCTGATGTCTAAATTTTCACATTTTCTTTGCTTATAAGTAGACCATATTTATAATAAGAATTGACTGATGAATACCAACAAAGGACATTTCATTTCAGGTACAGGATGGGTTGTTAACTCCAAGCACTTCCAAGAAGAAATACCTTCAGTTCCATTTGGATGGGTCTGCTTTATGAAAGAATCACCCTTTATCTGACGTAAATTAAACTAATAGACAATATTAACTTTTACAGAATTGAAGATTAGACAGAACTGAAACACTAGGGGGAAAAAACATACAGAAGAAAGGTACTTAATGGCTTCTTCAGGGAAAGCCTATTATTTTTTGAACATTAAAAATGTTCAGCTCTTTCAAGTCAGAGTTACAAAGTGATACAAGCCTTTCACACAGCTGGAATTTCAATATTAGACCATTAGAAGACCGGAAGACCTGAAGAGATATTTTAATTACTGCTGTGAGTACAATCCTTTTCTGGTTCACACGTAAAATTTTTAATCTCAGGATTCTTCCTAAATATGATAGAGACGTACTAATGAGAATCCTTTCTGTCGTCACTTTGACTATTTTAGCCAGATAATTTAATGATGCCATATCATGCAGATAATGAGGTATCTGGGCAGACACTCTTTACTATGTCTGTATAATTATAAGCAAAACAAAGCTTTTTCTTAGCAAGTGTTTGCATTCTTTACTTTTCAGTGAGTAATTCTGTACACATTTCAGGTTATTTACAACTATTTTACAGCATAGTTAAGCAATTTGTATAATTTTTTTTTTTTTCCCAGAGAATCCTTTTTGCTTTCTGAGTTAGAATCACTGGTAGCTCTAAAAGTGCCTAACACTTTTCAAGCTACAACTATTTTCTTCTCTTAATAATGCAACAGAGATGGATTTCAATTACACGTGATTATCTTCAGTATTATCTTCTAYTTACTGTCAGCTATCTCTCCAATACATTTTGGTAACAAAGCATAAAGTACCCCATAATGGCAATGGCATGAATGCCTAAAAGTGAGTGGTTAAGCTGCCCAGACAAAAGCGAGAGTAATGGCCATTAAAATCTGGAAACAGGAAAGTACACAGATGATGTGTGTTTCTGTTCCTTCTCATGAATCTGTGTTGTATCAATATCAGTATTAGTAGCAGTTCTCTCTGTATATTGTAGATAACAAAATTGTACCAACCACCCCTCGCTCTCTGGTTCTTGATTTGGGCCTCATTAGCAGCACTCMCAGCCTGAACCAGCTACATCACTGGATGGCTCCGTTTTCATGTCGCATTCCTGTTTTGTTTTTCTTCTAATGCCACAAAAAAACCAAAAAGTGGGAAGCATGATGATTTCCCTTTTTGCAATGCAGAGGCGAGGCGAGCAAAAACTTGCTGGAGATTGACAATTAATTTATCTTAGGGAAGGTTATGCATTGCAATCATGCTGCCTTCCAGCCACAGCACACCTAGCTGGGGCTCACACATATTCAACTCTCCTAGCCTAAAACCATAAAGCATTTACATGCTGTTAAAAGTGTTTCTAGTTCTCTCTCTCTAGCTATCAAAAACTCAGTATCACTGGGTGCCAATCGGTGCAGGGTTGGGATCACYATTTGCAAAGCTATTAGTGTTTGCTCTACTGCACCACCACCACATCTGAAATGATAATTTTAACAAGTCAAATAAGAGAGAAAAGCAGTTTCTTGCATAAAAAAATAGGATATTCAAAACTGGTTTCCTCAAGGAGAAATGCAGCCTGAAGGTTACAGCTCTGACAGTTGTTTTCTACTGCCTCTGCTTTTCAAATGTGATAATGTCCTTTTATAAGCACCCCAGTAAGAGTTTACAGCCTCCTCCCAGGGATTGTAAATCCACTGCTTTTCTCCTCTAAATTTTTAACAGATACCATTGTTTCCTTAAATTGCACACAAGGGGGTTGAAAGAATCGAGATTATTCTCAAGTACATTAAACTCAGTTTCAAGGCCCTTTATGACACACAAAACTGCATCAAGGGACAGCTAAGAGGCATGACAGATTCAATCCTGAAAGGTGAAAGAGCAGTGCACCAGCAGATAAGCAACACTAACTGAAAATACAACAAAAATCATCTGAAACAAAGATGTGCTTCCCAAGGAGTCCCTGCTCAATGCAACACCAAGCCATTCATTAACATAAATACAGTATCAAATAGTTCTTTTTATTTAACCCTCTTTAGGTGAAACACTGGGCAGAGCTGAATGTATTTGAGGCACAGCAGAGCACAGATGGTGTCTGCTGAGACACTTCCACTTGCTGATCCCTCCGGACAGACAGCAGGCTTGCTAAAACCATTCCATGAGGTACAGGGAATGGACTGGGTTTTGGGGCAATGGACCCCCTGCCAGGGCAATTCAGTGGAGAAACCCTTGAGTAACGTCCACAGCAGAATGTGAAACCTCTGTACAAGACTCTGTCAGAAGCTGATTTTTGAAACAAAGCCAGTTAGTTACCGTGCTAGTTAGTGAGATCTTGACTTCCTACTCCAGTTTAAAGAGTAAGTTAAAACATTGCATTTCTGGGTGTGCAACACAGCTGGAATAGGGACTCACAGCTTCCAGGACAGAGCTGATAGAGGTGCCCACCCTGCTGTGCTCTGTGCCAGCTGCACCTCTCCATGCTGGCTGCTGCTAATATTCCTGCACCACTGTGAGATAGAGATACCACAGCTTCTCTCTAGTCTAGTCYGGTCAGTTTTCAAAAATTAAATACAGTATTTCAGGTAAGAACCTCCTGGTGCTTTGGGACCAGGTTTAGTTCCATCCACACCCACTCCAAGCATTGCCATACGAGCAGTAAGGCCACGATGTGTTTGTTCAAGGCCTCAGCACACCTGGGAGTCCCAGCTATCTGGGATGCATAAATACACTCGAGATCAACTACTCATCATCAAACCTTGAGAACCTCCACTTTTAGAACTCTTTGTTGCAGTTGAAGAGCTTGTGATTAAACCTTGAACGTGCATTAATAGCTAGTGCCATTACTGTTACTTTGTCCTTTATAATTTCACAAAAAAATTTTCCTTTATTTTTTGTTCATGTATAATACCCTAAGAAAGCCTTCCAGCTTGCTTTTTACCCCCAGGCAGTTTCATCACCATACAATTTTATGACTTTAGACCACTCCAATACAGATCTTTWGGGAACTCATCCACTATGGTGTACCCCTCCATACAGCTCATCACCTCTCCAAGCAGCTCTTCAGTCACACTGGATTTTTCCTCCTGGTCCTCATTTTATTCCACGTGCATCATTTCCCAGGTGATAACATATCAAAAGCCTTACTGAAGTCCAGAAGCATTTCTTTCAAGCTTTTGTTGCCAGAATACATTCCAAGCTGGTAAAAAAAAACTTCGCTACAGAGAGACTGCTTCTCAAAGAGAAGACATTGAAGATGTGCTGCAAAGCACATACATGCAGCTTTGATTTTGCTTTAAATATATAAAGATGTTTCCCACTTTAATAGGCACATTATTTTATATTSTTCATTAATCACGATCAGAGATTAGACTGGGAGGAAACGAGCTCTGCACTTTTACACTAATTAACTGTTGCACATGTGTGTGTGCATGCAATAACAATGAAGGATCAAGGGAAAAAAGTGTTTTGTTTTGATTAAGGATCCTAGTGAAACAAAGCAAATAGTGCTATAATTTAAGCTGCTTAATCCTAATGCTTTCCTAGGGTTTTTTTGCAGCCTCATTCCTGTCTGGCTTTCTGCCACATCCGTCTTACATTTCTGCTTGCACATTTGTAAATATAGWAAATACACGTAACAAACCTGAGTTCAATTTACTGAAACCTCAATTAATGTTTTGTCTCATATTTATGATCGAAGAAATAAACAAACATTTCTTAAWGCAATTCTATCTTCCTCCTGCTGGAGTATTTGCACAGTGACTAAACATATTTCCCTCTGTGTTTTAATTCCCCTRGTAAGACTGACAATTTATACAATATGCATATGTGGAAACACTTTCTTTTACTATTCTGAAAGCAAGATTAGTGATCCTTATACTGATTATCTTTAGCTCTTCTAATTCAATAATGATGGATTTCAGGGGTATTCAATGTCTCTAAAAAAATCTACCTTGTGTTTACAGACACCATATTTAAAAGGATGTCTGACTATCTTGCTTTTTAAAAGAAAGCATAAAGCCTTTGAAAGAGGTTTTTTTAAGTTACCTGAGCAATCCTTGTGTTCCTGTTCTAAATTGTCACCATTCACTTGAGTGGTTAAATTGCTTTACATATTTTCATTTTCTTTCCAACACACAGATCTGTTTGCCCTCATTGAACCCAACCTTTGAGAGAACTCCACTTTCAGTGYACCATGGTCCAGTAGTCTCTTGAATGGTTCCAGGGATGGTGATTCCAGAACCTCCCTAGAAAGCCCATTCCAATAATTAACCAACCTTGCAGTGAAGAAATTCCTCCTGATGTCCAGCCTGAGCCTTCCCTAACACAGCTTGAGACCATTTCCTCTTGCCCTGTTGMAAATTTCCTGGAAGAGCCCAACCTCCACCTTGCTACAGCCTTCTTGCAGGTGGTGAAAGGAGAAATGAAGTCTCCCATGACCTCAGTGCTGTATCAATTTACACCAGTGAGGCCTGCAYTGCTTTTGAAATCAGACCACTGATTTCAGTGTTGGCATTTAGGTTTAAATGCCAAATTCTGGGTACCTTGGTTTGAAATTATGGCTCTGATGGCCTCTAATTCTGTGAGAAAGCAGTTCTTACTCTTCTTTCTGCACACTCTGGTTCACAAACTCATTTGTTAATTTTTTTCYCCTTTAGGTCTCTTCTATTTCTTATTATACATTTGCTCATTCTCATTTCCCCCCCTTCTCCTTTGTCTCTTTAGTTCCTTAGCCATTTTGTATTCAGTTCCTTATTTCAAAGCATTTTGCAATGCATGCTAGTCTGCTCACATTTTCTCAGCACTGAGAAACCTTTTCTCCTTACAACTTAAATTCACCAAAATACCTGTTTGGTTGTCAATCACTCAGCCCAGCAGATTTTGTGGCATGGTTTATACAGTGAAARAGCTTGAGATGTTGGAGCCAAGACTTGTGGCCCCTTTACAAGGACATTTCCTGTCATTCAAAACACCCATCACCCATACAACACAACTTACGCTGGTTGCAGAGCTGGAAATCATAATTGATTGTTCTCTCATCCCTCCTGCTTTTTGGGGACAGCAGTGTCATGAGACCTTGCTTAGGATCTGATAGAGAGATTCATTCCCCATGCATCACCCAATAGCCCTAGTTTCAAATTGAGGCATCCCCTTCAGAAAACAGCCCAGAATAAATATCAGATGATGTGTCCAGTCCAAAAGGACACCTGCACACCACTGACTRCCTGGCCAGCAAGGAAAAACACATCCTGAGCTTTCCAGATCAGCTTTCCCCTATCTGACAAACTCACCCCTTCCACAGAGCGACAGGCTCTTCAGTACAGAGTGGGGGATGTCAGTGCAACCAGAGAAATTCACAGAATGCATTATAAAGATGCACAGTAAAGCCAAATCCATTTGTATTCATCACTCTGGGGTTTCCTCTGAATTCACCAGGCCACAAATGGGGCAGACTAACAAACACAGATATTACAGGGGTATTGGGCTAAGTGATACAGCTGAGCACTGTGCAAATACAGCCCTGTTTTATACTAGAAAGGACTAATTAGAAATGGAAACAGCTCCATCCTTCTGGAATATTTATCAACATTCTGTACTGGATAGGTAATACCTAAAGATGTTTGTACCATACYGACTTCTGACTTAATTCAAGGCAGAGCTTTCTGTGTCCATGGTATTAATGTTACACAGTGCACACATAACCTCAAGGCCCTCTGAGGCTGGAAGAACCAGTCCATGGAATAACATTCAGCAGTAAACTATTTCACATGGGTAATGCAAAAATTGATGTAAGCATTCAGGTCTTGAATATGTCTTCCCAACGTGTGGCCTGTTTGAGCCAGAGGACCACTAMAGCAGACATTTAAATAAAGCACATAATTTTCTAGGCATACTCAGTCAAAATGGCATTTTATAAGCTATATATCCCCTCCATCTTTTAGAGAAAAGACAGAAATAACTTTCTGYGTGAATACACAGTGCTCTTTTTAAAGACTACAAGGAATATTGCAGTCTTATACATTGTATGTCAAAAGCCCTTCACCCAAAGATGAGGTAGTTGGGGTTATTTACTGTGAGAAACACATTCCATGGTGTATCTCTGCACCTCCCCATCCTGATGATTTGCACAGGTGGTCTCTGAGCTGAAATACTTGGGTATCAGATGAAGGATGCACTCAGCCAGGTATTCCAAAAGCATAAGCTCACTGGCCATTATTTCCAGGTTATTATTAGCTATGCAGCACTTTCATGTAGTAGCAGCCTGCTGCTKCACGACCAGCTGGTTATCATTTTCAAAGGTCTTCCAAATTCTTTCTGGAGTTTCTTTGGACCTCCCTCCGGAAAGATTTCATTTTCTTTGGAGTTAAGGGACATCAAAAGATTAGATTGTGTCATACTTTTTAAGAGCTAGCTTTATTCATCTCAGAGAAAAAGCAGAATTATCAAGCTACATCTAACAATTCCAGCCTTCTGAAAAATCTTTTTGAAAATGTTAAAGACTAGCCAAGTCTGATCATGACCCTGTTCTATATTTAGTACTAAATGTATTCTGAAGGCATACAGAAATCTGGAATTCGGATAAGAAGCCCCCAAATGAGAGAGATCAAACYGAAAGGAATTTAATTGTAGGGTGACTAGCAGTCCTGTATAACAGGCTTTTAATTAAACCGGGAAGAAAAAATATATTCATTTCTGATGAATAGTAATTTAACTACAACCAAACTTCTAACAGATTAACTGTCCTAAAACTTACAAAATAACATCATAATTTCCTTATGAACAGGTTTCTATGCAATAGGATGAAAAGGCTCTAAAACTGAAATACCTGGCAGCCCTGCAGTAAAGATGCTTTTCAGTGCCATTGCACAGGACTGCACTGCACAGACATCCCCATTGTCTGCAGAGCACCCTGATCTCAGCCCAAGCCTGCAGAGCTGCTGTGACACAAATAAGAGTCCTCTGTTGGTTAAAATCACCATCTGTGCCTGGGAGGGCAGGGCAGGAAGGTGCTCGGCGTGTTAAAGATGAGACACTTAAGGCACTGTGTCCCCAGAGCCTGGCAGGGACCCAGCCAAGAGTTTGGATGGGATAAGGCACTCACTCGTGCCTCACTTGTGCCTTTGTGCACAATGTTCAGTGGAGCATTACAAACTSCTGTCTCTTTAAAAACCCAAAGAAGACCCAAGCAGTATTTTTGGCAGTAGCACTTTCTTGTAATTTTTAGTTATTTTTCTCTGTTAGACTTCGCTGTTCTTTGACATCTTTATGTTCATCATCCTATCAAGCGCTGCACCATGGTACTCATACATATTTAGGAGGTGATATTTTATACATTTATTAGCACAAAGCATGACCAAAGACAAGACTTCACTATTTCCAGTGGCTTGTATCAGCCTTAAGGAGACAATAAAGTTGCCTTGCTTCATTTACACAGAGAATTTATGCACTTGTCCTTAAAATTTACTAAGTACATAATGAATTAATTTGCAACTAGATAATTTCATAAATGACTAGTGTTTATTTCTYGTGTATATAATATTATCTACTTACAATTGGAATAATAACAAAAAGAATTGCCATATATCACCAGCTTTTTGGATCATGAGAAAACTGTACCTTAAATTGCATTAKTGGCTATGCACCATAAACACCTAATGCAGCATTTGCACTTTAAATATTCAGGTCTGTAAAAAGATATTTTTGCATTTCTACTTGTATAAAAATGTCACTGGTGTTTTATACTCCATGAGATTCCCTCCACACAATAGGAGAATTATTTAGGTGTCCCTGATTAATGCTAACTGGCAGAATACATATAAATTCCCTGTGCATTAATGAAATGCTCCACAAACTCTTTCTGTTTGAAAGTCCTAAGCATGCAGAGGTTTCAAAACATGATTAAATGATCATTTTTAAATAAGCAATATTTTACCTTCTCCAGGCTTCTCTGTTTTTAATTAGAAAATGTACTTTTCATTTAAAACTACAGGTACAGTACATCCACTGTTATTCCAAATGTTCTGTTCCCATTAGTCATGTCTTATAAAGAGTCCTGATCATAAATAATTGTAACTTCATTTCATCAAATTAAAARAAGAATCTTTAGCATAAGGCAGATTTTATTTCAGAAAAGTTTTGTTTGTTACAGAAAGTGAGTTTGACTTCTAAATGGCTTATCTCRTATAAATTCAAACCTGGAAACACAGAAATACAAACAGATCATGATGTCTTTGAATGTCATGATCTGAGCAGGAGGATAAGGTGAAAATCTGGCCTCCACACTTGTATTTCATTAGAAGCTCTTCAAATAAGTGTTACACATTAGAAACTGAACTAATAGAAAATACTAGTGAAGGGTGACATCCCTCAAATCCCTCCTCAGCACTGTGATTCTGTCCAATATTGTCAATTAAAAACTCCACAGTTCCTGATGGTTGAACAGAGAAGCACATCATAACTCCTGAAGAGTTTATAATCTGAGATGATACTGAACCAGAATCAAGGATGACAACTATTCCATCAATTATCTCCCCTAGCACTAAAGACTGAACATGAAAAAGCTGTGCCCCAATTAAACATATGAGAGCCTGGGATTATTAATGATGATACTTGGGCTCTGACACCAGCTCCTTTTWTCACCTGGTATGAAGTCAACCTGATGTCACTGCCCACCTCTTGGAGAAGAAAAAAGGAGTTAATGMCAATGTTGGATTAATGTCTTCTCAGAACTATCACATAGATTTGCAACTTCTCTTAGTATTGGAATATGTGTTCCTTGACTTGATGAAAGCATAATAATAAAAGTATCAAAATTATGTGAAAGTTTTTTCTCCTAGCCTAGATCAAATATGGAATAAAACAAATTTGTGACTCAGAAACCCTTCAAAACACCAGCCAGCTTGGAGGTGCTCAGACAGGAGAAGGAGCAGCAGAACATGAGGAAAGCACAAACGTTGTTCCCTACCATGCAGTGAATGGCCAAAGTTAACCAGCTTTCACATCTGCCTAAGTGTAACTAATAAATGAAAGAACTGCATCTCCTCCTGCCTCCCTGGATCTGTGGCTGCAGAGTTGCAGCTGAAATGCAGAACTGCCACATGTGGGCAGATCCTGTCACAGCAGGCAGAAGCAGATTCCTGCACAGGAATCCAACAAGAAATGGAATCAGGATGGAGCTGAAGCCCAGGGAGATGGTCACTGTTCAGCAGGGCCACATTAATGTGAACTAGAGACACACCATCCTCTATAACAATGCAGAATAAGTCACACTGAACGCTCTTGTTCCACACACACACACTGCAAACAATTATACACAGGATTCTCTCTGGAAAAGCAACAGCAAGAATAAACAGRCATTTCAGAGCCCATATCTGACCCAGCAGGATATGTTAATCTAATCTAGCCACGCTCATAAGAATCTGATGCACATTCCAAAGTATATTCAATGTTTTTCATGAACAAATTAAAAACTCTGTTTAAAGTCTTTTAACCATTAAGTGCTTACCAAAACCATTTTCGTAACAAAGTTGCTGCAACTGCATTCCATAAWAACAAAGGAAAGAGAAACTTTAATAACCTTCAAACTCTAGGATTTGAAAAGCTGATGATAGAGTAATAAGAGATACAAGCAAAAATGCTCAAGAAACAGCTCACACSATCTGATTTAATTGGGTTATAGAATTAAGTTGTGCCAGGAAAGGATTTCAAACTTTGCAGTCATTTTAACAGCCGTGGATAGATAGTTTAAAGGCCATCAAAGTGGAAGCTCATGATAAAATGAGTCATAGAACTGAAGCTGCCAGAAAATGTGAAGGGCATACATAATAAGCACCGACTAAGGATGCCTGGCTATTTGGTATGTACTGTACAATCGATTGTTGAATGCACCACTCTAAAAAGCCATAACAGCAAGAATAAATAAAGAAGTAGAATCCTTCAAAAGCTTTTGTCTGACTGAAGCTAATTGTTACAAAACTGTCTCAGTGCTCAGCTTTGTTCTTTCCATTGTAGGGGTGAGATTATCTGAGAGTTCATCCTATTTAATTGATTTTTTTCTTATGTATCTTAGGATAATGTTTTAATTTGGTGAGCAGGAAAGGGGAAGTGGGGCTAATGGCCTACCAAAATGTMATTTAGACACTAATAAATATTTCAAATGGGGTTGGTTAAAAAACTAGTAACATAAAATATATGGACTATATTTGGCTCTGTATGATGAACAAAAGAAAAAAGTAACTTCAAACTTTCCCTCACCGGGGAGAAATGTCATAAACTTGCTTCCCTGCTAAGAGATAACACAATTTAGTGATCATTATCTGCTACCCCAAGATACCTCCTGGGTGCTGGGAGTTGGCCTGAGCAAAGCATGAAGGCTCAAATTCCTTTGCTTCATATTTAGTCCCTGCTCATCCTTTTTTTATAAAAGACAAGCTGCGAGTGAAGGATATTTGGTGCTGATCAAATGGGGAGTGCTGAACTCTGCGACATTCCCTCAGTGGGTCCATTTTCTGACTCAGCTCCCAGCACRGAGGAGGCAGGGACTGGCCACCTTCAGAAGCTTTGCAGGGCTTGCTCTCTGCTCAGCACACACAGGGCACACAAAAAACAATATATAAATAGGAAATAACTGACAGGATACATTTGTGTGCCATGACAAATTTTAACATGATCAAGTTACCTAATATTCTTTTCTTTTACAAAAGAACCTCCCGTGTGAGGAGACTTCAGGAGACCTGCTTTAGAAGCAAATCTATGCCAAGTGCCAGAACTTTTAACTTTGAACAGTGCAGGATGCAGTTCTGCCCCTGTTTGCTGCCTTCTGGACACAGTTCAGTCCAAAGACAAATTTCTTTTTCTTTGACCTCAACAATTCCCTTAAATATACCAGAACTACGTCTCACTCTCCCAAACAGAGAGAAATCTTGTCCTTAAACAAGATGCCTTTTTATGAGAATGGACAGTCATCTATTTTGATGATATTTTTGCATTTCCATGCTGTTAGTAGTTACCTGCACACAATAACTCTTCTGGGGATGCATTTAAGTCTTTAAGATGATCTAACCTCTGTAACCAAAAAGGACCCTAAGGTTTGGAGGCATCACGTTTGCATGATCAAGAAAATTGTCTCCATTAGTCACAGGCATCAAGGAACATCACCCTGTTATGAACAATGACTTTCCAAATCACTGTGGTTTCTTTAATTGAACTTGACCTGCCCATGTAAACAAAGAGGGGAGGAAGAAAGRTATTTGAAGAAATCAAAGGAATGAATCCACCACCAGACCACAGCAAATGAGTATTTCCCTTGATGACTGGGGAGTTCAATGCAATTTAGATTATATTCAGTAAGTAAAACTTTGGCTTGTGATATTAATGGGCTCATAATAGCTTCCTTTGGGATATATATTACTTCCACTTCTGTTAAAACTTCCTTTGATAACTTATTCATCACTTCGCCTTTTAAGAGTTACAACGTGTTTCTTGATACATTTAGTATGCAAGTCCTCCTGGAAAAAGGTTTTTGACCTTAGGTAATTCGAACTCTCATGATTTATTGTGCCAAAATTAGAGAGGGTAATTTCAATTGTACTGTTCAAAAAGATCAAGGAAAAGACAAAAGAAGAAATAAAAAGTCACCATTGACAGAGACGATAATCTTAGAATAATTTGAGCTTTGTGAGAATATTCTAATTTAACTATAAGTAGAGAACATAAAAATGGACAGTGTGTATAAACAATGCTAATAATGGAAAGATATTGAGAGAATAATGAAAACTATGCAAACAAGACAATATAGCAATACTCAGCATTACTGAGCATTTTACRATCAGTTATGCAAATATTTCTTTTATAGCTAGTAATTTTGACATGCAGTTTTTTCAGTAAACATATGGTTTGAAAAATGCTGTCCCTTCTTGACACATTACTGAGAGAAAATGAGGGTCAGTGGAGAAATCAAGATTAATTATGAAAACAAGCAGCAAGCTTAGATTTGCACACACTTATTGTGTTTTAATATATCAATCTACAAAACGTTTATGATTGGTACTTGTTTATGAGATGGTACTTCAAAAATGCATCCAAGTACACACACATAAATAAAACAAAAGCTCTTTAAAAAACAGGGAGACAGAGAGTGAGAGACATCAAAACAACCTGAATCCCCAGAGCACAGGGGCTTGTAGATAAAAGTCACTGCTTTGCAATATACAAAACAAAGAAATTGATAAAATCAGAGATTTGATGGACAGGTAGGTAGAATTTATTTTAAAGCAAAACAAAGAATATCCATTTTTAGGCTTCCCCTTTGAAGGGCACATGTACAGAACGACTTGAAGTGAGGCATTTGTTTCACAGCACCTTCCTTGTGTGAAATGTAAGATAACCCGTACAGAGGGGAAAGAGACACAGGCTGATCTCATATGGCAGGAAATGGGCACTCAGAAAAGATTTGATAACACAGCCAGGAGTCACAACAGAAGTTATCCAGTAGTAATTTTATTACCCATTTCAAAAATAAACCAATAATGTCAAATCTCTTGAACAAGTGTAAACACATCCACCCACCTCAAAATAATAATCAGGAAGGTCCACTGTGTTACCATCACATCCTTCTGCATGCCAATACCTTCAGGTGTTATTCGGACTGCAAGCAACTAGTCATGGAGGGGACAGCACGTAACTATTTACTTAGGTTTGATGAAAAAGCTGAGGGCAGCCTTTTGAGGCATTTTCAATGYCTCCAAATTTAAAATCTACTTTTCCCACTGTTCTGTGTACAGGCTGAAATGGACCAATGACATCTTCTATTAATAAAGCTTCTGGAGAGACAAATAGATAGAGGAGGCTTCGGGTATCCCAGAATGAAACAAAACTTATAATCAACATCAAGCTCTTGTTGCTATGAGCAGTTAGGGAGGAGAACACACTGTTTTAATTGAAGCCACCCAGCTGACCTAACCCTTGGSAGGTGGGAGAAATACCACTTGCTGTCTCTAGCGTGGGGTGCCTTCACAACTGCWTTAAAACAAGACTTCCAAACTAATGAAAAATGTTATTATCCCTGAAAATGGGAGTGCTTGATTCTCATATTCCTAAGTCTAGCATTCCTCTCCYGAAAGGGCTCAACAGTAGGCTAGCAGCAAAGGCCAACAAGAYCCCTGCTTTGAGTTTTTCAGATGGAGATTTTACATCATTTGCACCTATCACCGCCCTCAGAGGGAATTTCAGCTTCCGACCTGGATATACTCAAAACAAATAGATTCCTGGTGATCTCACTATTTCCCATAATTAACTTGAGTGTTAAAGTACAAGACACTTGAATGYTGCAAATATTGCTATAGGTCTGTTGGGACTTGTAAGCTCTGAAGCTCTCATTGTGTCTGTCATCCCGCCTGGACATTTTATACTTCTCACTCAAAGAGAAAATACAGCATCTGGCATAGGGCAACCTGTAATAGGATTGCAAAAGTTATCTGATTAAATGTCCTATACAGTTTGACATCTATAATAGGTTTCCACTGATCTAAAAATTAAATTTCAGAACTTGGTTGTTCAAAGAATGGAAGGGGGTAAAGGGTCCCTGTCCCAAGTACTTTACAAGAATCTGTACTTGCAACATCTTTGAAATTTTTACCTCCACTGAAGATTATTTCTGTGCATTATAGTCTGTATTTGATTCTGAAGGCAACAGATTTTTTTTTAATCTATACTTTGCAAATCTTCATGCCTACCGTAGTGCATAATCCATGCATTTTAATAGCTCAGTAAATAAATTATCTATTTTGCTCTACTGAAGCATTAACAACAGCAACAGTGTAGATACCTTACTGAACACAACCACGGAAGAGAGCATTTCCAGCTTTTTGACTCATTCTGAAAAATATGTCTAAAGACAGTCCAACCAAGATGGTAGTTAATTACCAGACATCATTTAATTTGGGACTTGGAGCTGCTTGGGACTACCACTTTACATAAAGCTTACAGAAACATTGTCATAAAACTGAAATGCGCCTGTCACAGGGCATTCATGCACTGCTTAAAGGAAAGATTAATTTATTTTTTATATTAAGAGAAAAAAATCAAATATTGTTTGTACATGCGACACAAACCTTTAAATTCCAGTACTTTATGTCTATGTGACTCAAAAGACTTTTGAGAGCTTTTCAGTGCAAGCTCCTACTACATCATATCATGCCATCCCCCATATGTGTATTAGGGGCTCAGAAAACAGATTTTCAGCCAGCACTTACCACGTAAGCATATACACAATTTAAAATAGTTATAGATGTGTAAATGCACACTGAGTAGTGCACTAAGACTGTTTTGGTCTTCAACAATTTTTTTTACTGGGTTCTGTTGGTTTGTTTTCTGAAGTTATTTCTTCTCTGCCCTTTTATTCTTCTGGTTTGATCACTGGACAGTGATTTACGCTCAGCCCTTGTTTTGTTGCATGTCCCCAACAAGGATCTTAAGTAGCTCTTTCAAGGCAGATATTGCACAGATATTAACATGGAGCCYGAACTTTCCTCCCCTGGCTGATGGAATTGGGAAAAGCAGTAGAAGAAGTTGGAAGCAAATTTCCACACTACAGTCCCAACAAGACTGCTCCTATTGAAAGTACTGTGCTGTCACTTAAGAAAACCCCCACAGGCAGATTTGTAATCCAAAAAACATCTTTTCTTTCTTTTCCTCCTTTCCTTTCTRGAGTTCAGCAGGGACTCTCCAGACCCTCATTTACATGGGTCTCAAAACTTTGTTTCATGTGTTTCAGATATTTCCAATATGCTGAACTATATGAGTGTCGAGTTTTCCAGATAAGATTTGGCTTTAGCTCAGCTGAAAGAAGTTCAGCTGATACATCTGTATTTTTCACAGTTGCAACTTACAGCTGGCCCTTAGCCAATCTCCAACTAATTAATGCTCCAAGGTCCTCCTGTTCCTCTGGCCTTCTCAGCTGAAGAGTTCCTGGTTTATTGCTGWAATTTTTGTTTTTACTTGAGTGCATAGGTTTGCACTTCACATATTATAGCCCATTTGTTGCTTTTCAGGCCTAACAAATCATGTTGTCAATACATTTTGTTTGCACACGAAACTGTTTTCTTTCAAAAGCTGGGG
>NW_026623269.1:2483141-2509219 GCF_030028575.1 Malurus melanocephalus | reverse complement strand
AAAAAAAAAAAATTCACCACTGACCCAATCTAAACCATAAAAAGTTTGTGTTCATCCAAAGCACATCAGAACCCAAAAGTGCCTGTGAGAATGAAACCAGCAGCTGTTTCCATGCAGGAATGGGCTTTCATGGCATTGGGAGCACTTTGCTTAGAACTGGATGGAGGCTGAACACAAAGAGATTTGCAATGCCATACAAGGCCCTGTACCAAGTATCATTTGTCAGAACAATGTTTGTGTGTCTTTTCTAGCCAGTGTTAGGATTTTGACAAATTGCTCAAAGGTATGAGACCAGTCTGGACAATATGACCCAGTGTCTCATTTCTGTCTTCCTCAGCTCATCGGGTCTGAGTGAAACCTCAGCAACTCTAACTCAATTTATCCCCATTGTTTTATTTCATTACTCCAGTGCATCAGAGTGATTTTATCAGCTGTGATTTTAAACAGGTAAGTGAAAAGAGAAAGCAAAAATAATCACTCGGAGAAGGACAAACTTCACATCAGTGGCTTTCTGTTCTGGCAAAGTTTGAAAACCCTTGAAAGCATGATTCCCCCAAGAGCCCTGTGCTGCTGCTCAATCAACAGCACACAAAGGGTGAGGTTTGTGTGCTCAGAGCACAGTGTGGAGCCAATGCCATCACTTCAGTGTGGCTCCAAAGCATGACCGTGGGCTGACAGCAGAATCCTCACATTCATCTCCTCCATCAGCTCTGTTTTCCTGGAGTGCTTTTTAACATCATCTTGGGGAAATAGTTTTTCTTTTGGATAATTAACTGCCTGAAGTTATAGTAATTTGCATGTTACGTTCATGATATAGTCAAAACCTAGGTCACCTGAAAGCYATCACTAAGTGATATCTTGTCACAGAAAAGGAAGTCTTTTCCTGGTGACATCACGATGAATTGACATTTATGACTCTYTCTCTGCCTGCACTTGTTTATTTTCTCTTATTTACCAGTGACACCAACAATTTGCCTCTTGTCAAAACCTTTTCCTCCACAAGTGCTGCTTTTTGTGGGTCCACCCCTGTTCTCCATACTGTTCCAGCTATGGTAGCTGCTGCTCACTTGACTTTAAAATTTCTTCTAATACCTCTGCMACACTTKGTTCCTTTTCTTAAAAAAAAMMCAAATCAAACAAAAGATCCCCAACAAACAAACAAAACAACAGAAAAACAAAGAGAGCAAGCTTATGATCCATAATTTATCTGAGGAATGTAATTAATATTTAGAAAGGTTTCAGAATACTACACTAGTTACAGAACAAGGGAAGCTGAAAAGAATGGCTGATCGGATGCCCACTGAAGCCATGACAAGCACAATTCTTGTCCACAGCAGACATCAGATCAAGTCTTACATGAGTGTTGATGTTTCAGCAGTTCTGAACCTTAAAATTTATCACCTTTCAAGGAAAGTCAGTGACTTCACAATCATTTTATGACATAAAACTTTGCTGGCATTTCAAGGCTGGTCATAAAATCTTAAGAAGGACTGAGAAACCAAACATATTTTCTAACAGAATATCTGTGTTCTGCAGCAAACATGGAATGGTTTTTAACACAGTGAGGAGCCTGGGTGTTACTCATTACTGAATGCTACACAGAACTGAATTCCTTCATTTCTCCTTCCACTAAACCACACCACAGACAAWATGTCTGTTTACAGTTTCTGTTCAGTCATTGTCAGAATTGCAGCTTTAAATGAAACAAAATATGAAACATTGCTGGATTTCTAGTTGAATAATTGCAGCATTTAGTTGAAACTTGAAAGGAAAYCGGCAACTTATGTTTGCAAATCAAAACTCTTGCACCTTCTTACTTGTAAGTTACTCTTGTACCTGTTTAGAGATTCCATTTCAATTGTGGCTGACGGCTTTTTAAAAATCCATTTCATGACAGACAAATCTAAATGAGAAAAACCTACACTTTGTTCTGCTGTTTTCTTTTTTCAAAAATACCTTTTAACCTTGCTCTTCCAATGAGAGAAGCTCAACATCTACCATTAATTAATTAGCTACTGAGATTTTTTTCTTGGTTAAGAAGAAAACCATTACCATTCTGAAGATTAGATTGAGCCAGTTTCTTCAGTAATGTTATAACTTAATGCCATCTGAACTACAAAAGATTAATTCTTAATCAAAGTTTTCACACTTCCACTGTGCAATTGGTTTTACTAAAATCTACTACAAATAACATTCACCAAAAAAACCCTAGTAATTTGTCCTTAGTATAAGGTCATAAAATGTTCATGCTTGCTTTATTTTCCTGCTAACCAGCCATTCAGAATTTATTCAGGAGAATATGTAATTCAGTCATATAAAGAGAAAAGTCATCTGAGAGGAGGGAAGATGAAAAATCAGAGCCTCAATGTTTTTCCTGAATGCAGTAAGCATTAAAGCCTAAAGAGTTATTATCATACAACAAAAACTCCTTWTATTTTAATCCCTTGCTATACTGCTCTAAGAAAGTGCTACTCAACCAGAGATGCTTTAAGCAAWGTGAATTTCAGCTTGCTTAATCATTTATCAAAGCTGTGCTTCACCCTCTGTATTGAGCCAAAGGGTCTCCATTTTACTGCCAAACCTGTAACTCTTTCAGCATTAACACAGCCATAACACCTGCTTTTCTTTTTATAATTASTCTGCTTTTAATGGAAAACAATAATAACCTTCATTTACATGTGTAAAATACTGAAGTGTATTCATATGAAATCTAACAACAGCCCAGAATCGGTACATTCACATTTTGATAGACTTCCTTACATGAAGAATCACCTACATTGGCTGAGATTTCTTTTTGTCCATAAACATCAATGTGAAGTTTTGGGTTTTTTTGAGAATTTTAGAATTTTTCATTCTCTTTATCAAATTAATTTTTTTAATTCATGTTGGTTCTGTCAGTGAAGACTGCCTATGAACATTTAGCATCTGAAAGTAACTGATTTTCTTTATAAATCCAAAAGACTATAAAGTGAGTCAATAATGTGTAAGCAGTTTCTGTTCTCACATGTTAATGTCCAACTTTATGCTTCTTCTCAAGGGTATAAAACACACATTAAAGCCAGAAACAAAGTACCAGTGAACACTGTCAGGAATCTGTCAGCCATTCTGCAGTTTTCTATGAGCTGCTTCTTTCAGTTTGGTTCCTCTGAGACCTTTTTTTTTTTTTGTTTTCTCTAAAGAGTCTTTTTAATACAATATTTTTGTGAGTAGAATACGAAAAAATCCTTATCTTTATAGCAAACCTATTTTAATCTCTTTGATGCACGATAATCCAATATGCATGTAACCTGGAGCTGCTTTCAAAAAAGATCTGCAAATGATAAGAGCCATGTAATTCAGCATGACAGAATTTAAAAAAGGCATTTGCAAGRCTATTTACTAGAAGAGCAGAAACTAACCTTTCATCTTGGTCTTGTTAGTAGGGATCAAACTGCTGAGACATAGATTGAGTAATTCTGTATTAGTCAATCAACAGCTTCACTGTAGCTGCTTTTAAACTTCCATAGTTTCATTTGTGAGCACCCAAAAAGGAAAGCTCTGATAGCTCATGCCATAAATTCAGTACCCATATTTCTATGCACAGGCATGTACATGTGTACATAATGTATGGCTACTGAAAGTTCCCTCAGAGCAAGACACATCGAGAAGTTTATTAATGAAAACAACAGCGCTGCTTTTATAGAAAAGAAACTATTTCAAAAAGTACCCAGGRAATTATTGCCAACAGGAAGAGCACCAAAACAGAGCCATTCCACCCATACCTTCTTCCTCTTTTACATGCTGACTGCTCTGCCACTGCAGGAACAAAAGCTTCAGTGTTACTGACCTCAATGAGAGAGACAAACAGTCCCTGTCCAAGCACCTGGAGAAATGCAACTCTCTCACAAAATAAGTGGAGAAACAGTCAATAAAATCTGCAAAACATTGAAATCTGTACAAAGAGGCAATGTGATGGGAACTGTAGGACCTACCTCACTTGGGGAGAATATTCAGGGGGTTTAAAAATCYGTTGGGTYATCCTGGTAACACTTGGGATGTGCTATCACAGAMCCTGTAAGGCTGGAAAAGACCTCTGAGGTCATCAGAGTCTGACCAGACACCACCAYGTCACCCAGACCACRGCACTGAGTGCCATGTCCAGTCYTACACACCTCCAGGGAGGGTGAGTCTGCCTTATTTCTAAGGAGAAAAAGRAGSATGTTTCAAGATAGGATTTCTGGCAAGATCGGGAAGGAATCTTTTTCTCCCTGTGCTGGCAGCAGTGCAAAATCAGCTCGAGGGCTGCTTGGCTGTTCACACCCAGAACAAGGCATCCCTCACAAATATGAGTCAAGGCAATTTAAGCAATAAACAGYGTGGGCTAAAAGGCAGCTCTGGAATTTTGAAAAGAGGGAAATTCTGAAAGAGATCTCTTMAGGTTATCTTGATGATTTCACTTCTCCTACAGGAACATGAGCTTGCACTGCTCACAAGAGCCGTAAGTGGGACACTGCCTGTTCATCGCCTACAGTTCAATACTTCAGCAGCAAATAGGATCTGTTCTGCTCTTATAAAAACAATGAGCCTCAAGGTCATCTCCCACTGCACACTTCCACTTCAACACTCATGTTTCTCCTCTTGGCTGAGGTGGAGGAGTAAGAGAAAACGCAACACAGCATTGACTGAACAAGTGATATGGTGCCAGGAGAAATGGCAGCACCAAACCAAGGCAGGAGCAGGAGACAAAGTGGATTCAAAGGAACCTGCCAGGGAACTGTGTCCAAAACAGGAGACAGGGTGCAACCAGACAGATATGACTGTCAGAAGTTGCAAACTGCATTCCTATTCTGTCTGTGGGGGCAAGGCAGGGACACTGGATATCCTGGCAGGGAGAATGGCCAGCCTTGCACTTCCTACTTGCTTCTCACCAAGACGACTGCCTAGTGCATATCCTGACACTCCTAATCCTTAACTGGCTGGCACTATTCAGGCAGGCTTAAAGAAGAAATCTTATTTCTGAGCTGAAATTCTTAAAASTGCTATAGCTGGGGTAAGGCAAGCTTTTCTTTCTCACCAGCACAGTAAAATCACTCTATTTCACCTGGATCAATGGYTAAAATATTGAGATTCACACTGGCAGCAGTGTCTGCCACGTGGGTAGGGTGTATTTGTAGGGTACCACAACACTGATCAGCAAAGTCACATCAAAGCTTTCTGCACTGTAGGTGCAAGCTTTGAATGAGGGAGGAGATAAAATTCTGTGTTCAGATTGATTCTKAAGCAAAGAAATGAGTGAAAGGAATTTGTGGAAGGCAGTGTTGTTTCAAGGACTCTGGTGGGACATCCTGCCAGAGATATTTCTCTGCAGCTGGTTCTTCCTCATCAGGACCCTTCTTTTCCCACAGTTTTTTAATGCCATGGACACCCTCCCTCAACTGTCCCCATCCCTGGACATTGCCAGCACTCTTCTGCTGCTCTACACCAATCCTTTTCTGCTCAAACGTGACCATCTTCTCTTTGATGTTTAGAGGCTCAGCTGCCCCCTCCTGTGCTGAAATCACCCAGCCCTGTGCCTTTAGTTGCTCTTCCTCTGCGGAGTCTGTGATTTATGAGCAAAAATCTGAGCTTTAGATGGTTAGAAGAGATGAGAAATCTTGCCACAGATGMTAAGCCAGAGGTAAGTAGAGGGCAAAGGACACATCCCAGGATTGTAATTTTTACTTTAGGAGCAAAGGAAATGGAAGCAGAGAGAATAGCACCTCCATCAGTCACAAGTATTTACAGTCTTGAACGGTGAATTAAATGACAAAACCATGAAAGTACAGAACCATCAGCAAATCCTACAKCTCCCTGGACTCCAGAAGGCAGCTGGTTCAAACCTTCCACCATCAGTTACCTTTTGTTTTCCCCAAAGACACCGTATTTAAAACTGCTGTGTGTCTTCATCCTTTTACTTTCAAATTCTGATTACAGAAAGTTCATTGTTGATGGAATATGTGCCAGGAAGAACCTGTCTTGAATTTCAGGTTCAAGCTTGATACTGAGAGATTTTTGGGGTGGAAAAAGGGTTAAAAAAAAAAAAAAAAAAAAAAAAAAAAAAAAAAAAAACAAATAAAACCACCAACAAAAAAACTTTTGAAAGTTCTTCCCTAATGGAGAAATCCGCTATTTCCTTCTAAACCACATAAATGGTTTGTAGAGGAGAATTATGAAGCTTAATCATGTAGCAACAACCCAAGTACTTTGTGACATTGTCCTACAATAGCAGCAATAGACTACATTTTGTAAGAGCCTTCGAATGTTTTCTTTCTTCAGTTCTATTAAGTACACCGTCCCAGCCAGAACAAAGAAAAAACACTCAACATCATTCTGATACCAAAAGCTGCACTACTATTGAGAAGATGTGCCTGTCTATAGCTGCACAAGATGAGAACATGTGTTTATTCAGGGGCAGAACTCTTCCCCTGATGATAATTTACAGAGGTTTCAACTGAAGTGAAATTCATACAGCAGGATGCTGAATCTGTCAGAAATAATGAACTTCTGTAAGTTACAGAAACAAATCAGAATTACAATCAGAAACAAAATCGTTTTTTCTTATCCACTAAGACATGCAAAGCAAAGGCCTAGCCATATCTGTAGACTTAACTGAAATATTTAAACACTTGTTTAAGTGCTTGTTTAGCTTCAACCTGACATGATGGCTTCAATTTCAGGTGGAGAAGAAAGGTTTATTTTATTTTATTGCACACTTCTTGCTCTAAGGTTTTCCTGGCTGTTTGTACCAATTTTTATAATAGAAAGTGCTGGCAGATTTAAAACCAAAATGTGGCAAAAACCCCCACAACAACAACCAAAACCYGCAGCAGCAGATGCACAGAATTTGACATTAAGTGCAGTTTAGAGATTTATTTGGAGAGGTAAGTATGTGGCCTTATCCTGAGTGGTCCTAGGCACACACTCTACCCTGTGCAATAAACAATAATGAGCCCTTCAGTTGCACACCTTCAGTTTCATTATTTCACTATTTTAATAATCAAGAACATTTGTGGACAAAGTTGCAATAAAAACCGAGGAACATAAAAATTTTGGGATACCTTTAGGTTATGCCCAAGTACATACAGGGAGATATATCTAAAATTTTAATWAAAATAGTATTAATTACTAAAGGAATGGCTGAATTACTGAGGGATAATGAACAYGAAGTAACTGTTTTCAGATGGTCTAACTGGGGCGAATTACTCCCCAGAGAACTATATTGTAGTCACAAAATCAGAACATTACCGATGTTAACACGTGAAGAAGGACAAATGAAGGTCTCGTTAACATTGTAACAGCTCATTTTCAGAGCAGCACAGAACATTTAGGCAAACCCCACTGCTGAGTACCTTTATGAAGGTTAAGTAAAAGAAGAAGCCATTCAAAACCATCTTCTTTATGTAACTTTATGTGAAAGGATATTTTAAAAATAACCCAGGGAAGTCAGAGAGAATGAATACACGAGCAGCATCTCTGCTGCATCCTATCTTCCTGCCATTTTGCAGTTGTATCAATGCTGTTGATTATGGGAAGAATSTGATCTTCATCTCATTGTGTCATGAAAATGAATACTTGACAGAGTGAAAAAATGGCCAGAAAGGATGTCTTAGGACTAGAGCAGCTCTATCAATGAAGGGCTGCCATAATATAAATAATYTTTTTAGTCCTGGATCCTAGGGCAACCAAACTTATGTGACTTGTTTTTACCTTCATAACTGAGAAACTGCTGYTTCATTTCATCCAACTGACACAGAGTAGGGGACAGAAAAAAATCTCAGAGCTAATTAAGTTCCTACAGGTTTCAGGAAAAAAAAATGTGCCAGAAAGAGAAAGAAAACTCTAATTAGTGCTCCCACAGATGGGAAAGCAGGTAGGCTCATCTCCGGTTTGCAGCTACTGATGGACTAATCTACACCCTGGAAATGACAACCCAACCAGCACAYAGAGAGCTCCAGACTAGCACTGAGAAAACAAGAGTATTCACAGAAGTTATAGAATAAAGGACAGATATTGGTAGGAAAAATGGTTTAATTACAATGTATGAAAGACMTCGTGTGAGAGCCACACCCCCTTGTTAATGACGTTCTGTAGAATTAGTAATTAAGCATCCAGTTTCCACCCTGTGAAACACCCAAGGGTGTCCATACCTTCCTATCAAATACACTACAGACATACAGTGTCCAAGCTCCCCTTTACAGTGATAAACCCTCCAAACACACAATTCTTCCAAAATCACATTGACARCTCATAAAACATCTTCAGSACAAAACAAACTCTTCTGGTGTTACCAAAACACCTGCGCTGGTTCTAGGTTAGTACTCTAAAAGCTAAATTAGATCACTCCCCTCCACTTGTCCCCCATGTCTATCTTTTTCCCTTYGATCTTACAAGGTTTCTGGCTTCTCCCCATCCATACTTTTACTTCTTTGATGCCYTTCTGAACACCACACATTGAAACTTAGCAGCACTATCAGTCACTGTGCAATTTCTGTATTCTCTCTGCATTAAAATCTGGCAGGAACATCCTCCTTTTGACTTGTTATTTAGCACTGACAACAGAACAGCAACAAAGCTTCCTGCCCTCAAATCAAGCCCAGCATGACTGAAACCATCTTGCAGCTGTTCAGAAAGTCTGTCCTGAACTGCTGTGTATTAGCTGCAAAGCCTGAGCAGAGCCTGGATGGGCAGGGGTGAACTGCAAAGCTTACCTCAGAAAAAGATAGACTTTTTTTGAATGGAAAAGTTTGCAGATGCATCCCTGAAAAAACTTACTCCCTGTTAATCCCCTGTGTTCAAAAAAAAAAAAAAAAAAAAAAAAAAAAGCCCAGACAACAGGACAAAACAAAAGCCCCCACAAATTTCCATCCAAATTTTCATTCAGCTCAAGGTATCCAGGACACATTTGCTGTGTATTGCTCTCCAAGAGTTAAAGTTTTCCAAAATAATTACTCTCTGTGCATGTACCACAATCCCAATTTTTTTACTGAATTTTTAAGTCTTTAGCCATAAAAATCTGTTTGTTAGAGAAAAAAAAATATATCAGTGGTGAAATGACACATTTGTGAACAGTTACGTGGGCCTTTTGCAGCTTCATGTCTGCTCTGAAGATGAAATTTTATGGATTGTAGGAACCATTTCAGTAAATATTGAGAGGCTCTCTATTTTTCAAAGAAACCYCAACAGAAACAAAAATCCAAGAAAGAACAATTGTTCCTTCTTGTCCACTATGCTGAACAGGTTTGAAGTTGAAAAAGACTCTTTGGCTCCCTTTTGTGTCCATGTTGTTGGTAGAGACACGAGGCAGAGCAGAGCCCTATCAGATAACTCCACCGATTCTCTATGGCAGCAAAGGAACAGCTTCTCCCTCCACCTGTATGGTATGAAACACCTTTGTGTTCTGGTGACCTCTTCCAAGTACAATGAAAAATTTAAAAAAAAAAAAAGGTTTGAATGTGTATTCATGGGAATACATAACTCTACACTCTTAAACTTCACTGTATTTTATGTTGAGAAGTTTTGTGGGGAGGCAGGCACGTGTTTGGTTGTTGGGGGGTGCACCATTTGAATATATTCCCCTTGGAAAGATATTTTTTTCTTTKCTTTCCTCAGTTAAAGCTCAAGAAACCTTGTCAGTACCTAAATACCAACTTTTTTTGGCAATATTAACTTCAAGTTTTATTTAGTTATCATGGCCTTGGTAGGATATGCTCTTGCTGAGGTAAGTATGAATTGCAGTGACATAAAATGCAAGGCAGACCATGTTACTATTAAGAATATGGAATTTATAAGCTGCATTCTCTGATAACAGGTAGCTTCCACAAGCACTAAATGCTGTAATAYGTAGCACCAGGCTATTTGAAGAATGACACAGCTTAACCCAAAGAGAATAAACACAATTTATAGCCTCATATTTTACAGGCAAACTAGGGCTGCTCAGTGGGATGCTATTTCCTAAAAAATAAAACATTCACTGGAGGTTATATATGTGCAGTTATAAGTGTGTGTATTTATCCATAACAGGAGCATGACTACATGTGCACAGAGTATGAAGATAACTGTGCTTTGAAGTTGTGTTTCTTCTAATATAAGATTGCAATAATAGATGTGATGCCTAAATAAGGTGATGACAAGTTTCTCAGATGATACAGTCACATTATTTCTTATTTTCTCCACCAAATAAAGCCATGGAGCATATTAGCTGTTTTGGAGAAAACTGTTCATATCAGGATACAGTGGGAATTCGCAGTTACTCTTTAATAAGCACTGTCTTGTCCTGTCATTTATGTATTTCTGYTGCTCCAAGGACAGCAACATTTTGTCCTGGGAATATATTAGCACATAACTAAGGCAAACTTATAAAAGGAATGGTCTAACACTTTCTATKACAAAGCTGCCAGAGACAAGTGCTAAAGTATTTATACAATACAAAGAGTAAATATTAAAGAGACAGAGGAAACAGCTTGAGGAATAGATTGGAGGGTACTTGGTAAAATATGCTGTCAGAAGAGGTTGCAGACAGTTTCTTTGAAGCTAATGTACTCAAGTTTGCCGGGGCTGGTGCAGCCTAAGGCTGGAGCACCATGTGAATGAGACATATTTGTGTCTAATCCTGCTGAAGACAGATAAATCTGCCAGTGGAGCCTGCGCGGGTCTGACAGCCGACGGCAGCAGCTCTGTGATAGCACAGGATTGATGCTGAAACTCCAGAAATGCAACAGCACCTTCTGACAGCACAAAACCAGAACACCAGAAAAGAAATTGGAGACAAGATGTTTGCCAGTCAAACAAGATGTCTCTTCACGGGAAACATCAAATCTACCTTGCTAGCAAAGTTCAATATTCATTTGATTGCYGGTATTTTATATTTCCTCCTTTCAAAGGTACAGCAAAATTTAGAGAAATAAGATTTCAGCATTCCTCATGCTTCTCAACAAGACAGCATCCTCTGTCATTTTTACCTCAACAGGGAACTTGAAATACAAATTTGAATAATGTTTGTCARAATTTTCTAGTATTCAGCGTATTTAGTGTTCTCAGCATTATCTTTCACACTTGCTTTATTCATTGAGGTTTGGAAAAGACTTAGATAGTTTTTTACAATCTTATCATAATCCGCTCCTTTTATCATCATTTCCTCCACAGCTCTGTATCAATGACTAGGTTTGACACCTTAGGCTATTCCAGCTAAAAACAAAGCTCTTATCCACTCAGGATGATACTTCACCAAAACAAAAGAAAGCATTAGATCTGGTGACCATTTTTTTCTTGTCCTGAAAGCAGAGGAGAGAAAAAATGGAATGGAATGAGGCCGTTTACAGGAGGAATGAGAAGTAATCGGAATTAACCAAGGCTTGATTCCAAAGCTAAAGATTTCTACATAATTGTTAATTGATAAAATGGACAACATGCCATGATTATTTACGACATCAAAAAATCAATCAAATAACCAGGAGGTCCTTCCTGTGTTACACCAAGATTCTCAAAAATATCAAACTGACCCAGAAATTGAACAATTTTCAGAAATTTCAAATACTTCTGAAGAATAGCATAAATCATGAATTTGAAAAACACCAACCCCAAACATTAAATCAGTAGGAATAAAATCATCAGTTGAACTACCCTGAAAAATCACACAACTTGTGCACTCCACTCTGCTTCTTCCAAGTTTCAGAACTCTAAACCGAGTTCTGCTTTTTGAGGATAATTTCACTTGGATGAGAAATTACTTTGTGCTGGAACTAATGAACAAATTACACTTTTATTAATATGAGAATTTTACACATATTTATATCCAAATCTGAATAARGAGCATCTCCTCATGATTAAACAGTAGGCAGGAGTCTTACTCTATGACAACAAAATCCCTAAAATGAAAGATTTGCTGTTTTTTTATCTCTCTCCAGCATACTATATAGTCCACATTTCTTAAAACTTTTTTTAAAAAGAAAAACACAGCATGCAAAACTGGACTACACGTGAAATTTTAATTATATTCCAGTCTTGCCTGACAGAAACAAATATGATTTTTAGCTATTAAAAATGGGATACTGGGAAGTCAGAAAATAGAACTTTGTTAATAAAAACAGCTGCGCCAGAAGTAATTTGATATTATCTTATAATTTCACATTTAAGACTTGCTTACAGAAAACCTAGAGAAATAAGCACTGGAAATTCAGTTCTAAGCCAAATCTTACTGCTTACCATTAGCACATTTTTGCTGGAGGTGAAACYTGATAGAGTGGGATTCCCAGATAATATAGTTTATCTTTTTAAGGAATCAGAAAAAAATAATGGAAACATGAAAACATATTTTTAAACCAGCTATTGCAAAGAAAAATAAATGGAAAATTAATTTGGCCTAAAGCATATGATGTAAAGCCCCTGAGACACTGCAGAGTTGCAATGAGTGGAACCAAACCATGCCAGGGCAGTGCTTTATCTGCAGGTACAACTGCAACTGGATGCTGCCTGCAGCTGGGAKAGTGGAGCTGATACCCAAGGCTCTTTCTGGGGGTTTTGGGGTGGGAGCCATTCCACAGACCAGCATTAGCTGTTTCAGTGATTTCCTGGCTTGAATGAAACAGCTCCATGTCAAGCACTTGCAAAAAAACCCCTGAATTACTGAGGGATAATGAACAYGGAGTAACTGTTTTGAATCATGCTTAGACCAAAATGAACCTGGRCACAAAACAAAACCAACTAACCAACAAAACCCCAACAAACAAGCAAAAAAATCTCCCCAAAAGCCCCARAAATAAACCAGCATACTTCAAGAGAATATTCTGAGAGAAGCACAACCAAGGTAAGGGAGGGTAAAATCATTGTGAAGGATTAGGAGCAAGCCATGAAGCAAACATACTTTTTGAGGATAAATTAGACAAGACATGAGGATGAAACAGGCATTAGGTACCACAAATTTATGAGTATGAGGTCCCCAATATTAAAATGTGTTCTCTTTGTATCACTCTAATTGGTTTTGAAAGCAAAAAGCTTGCAATGGATGCAATAAATTGCAGTGCAAAGACACCGGATTTTAATTAGAATTAMCTTGTATAGGTCACATCTTTTTATTTAATGATTAAGTAGTTCAATTTGATATCATTGTGCTGTTTACCAAATCAAAGCCACTGAAGTGTGATCATGCAAAGCTGTTTGCAGTGTCATTTACTAGTATTTCTATTTCCTGCTTCTCCCTGCAACAAATTCTTGGCTTTTAACTGGTTGGGGAATATGAGTAGTTATTTGAAGTAGAGCCAGGGGGATTCAGATCTCCATAGTCATTGAAGTGATCTTTACTGAGCAACATTTTATATTCTGCTAAATAGTATTCTAGATAAAAAACTTACTTAAATGACTGAACTGATCTGGTTTCCTACATTTTTATAAGTCTTTTTGTGGTCAATGAAGATTTTAGATATAATCTCTCTAATACCTACTTACTGATATCAAATAGTTGGGAGAAGTTTGCATGGATTATTATGAAAAATTCATAGCTGCAAATATCAGTGCCTCTTGGTAAGTTACAAAAGAAAAAAAATGAATATTCAAAATTAAATAGACAAAGCCAACTCAAACTCATTCATATCTTCAATGCATTCCTGTCAAGAGCATTTCTGGTAAGCACAATAATAATACAGTGAAAAAAAAATAACCTTTAATATATTAAAATTATATGAAATAAACAAATGGTTCAAAACTATTGACTCCATCCCTTTTTCTAAGGTGTGATTTATTCCCCTTGACTATAGTCAATGTTGGATCAATGCAGTTTCATCCCCTTGCTTACATCACCTTATAACAAATGTTTGTTTCAGTTTACATAAATGTCCTCCAAAGATCAGGGGGAAAATGTCCCTGTAATAAAAAGGAAACTGATACACTGCATCAGCAGCAAAACCAGAGAATACTGGGACAATCAATAGGTTTATAGACATGTGGCAGAAAGGAAGGAAGAGAATAAAAATAACCATGCCGTGCAATCCAGAAAAGATATAATGATTTGTTTTGAATAAGCTAAGCCACTTACACTGCACTAGAAAAAAAGAACTTCTGTCGTATCATTGCTGATATCAGTGCTGGGATTTCCATCCCTGAGCTACATCCTRACACTGAGGTAAGCACATGCACATATTGCATATCTAGCTAGAAGAAAACGTGCTTGTGAATCAACTTTGTGTATGCAAAATTTAGATTGGTTACCTCCACATTTCCAAAATGTATGTGCTACTTTGCAGGAACATATCATGGACTTTTTCATAACAGGAAGGAGTCAGTTTCTTATTATGCTCTTTTCCTTTATTGAAATCCCATTTAGAATATTTGCACTAAGCTTCGATTGAAACATAAGACTGCAACTCACAGTCCTCAAACAACAGCAGGTTTCTGATTCCACAACTCAAATGTGGATATTGCATTGCATTGAATGATTCTTCTGATGCACAGGTCAAGAAAACAAAGACAAAAATGTTAACTCTAACATGAGTTCTTCTTAAGTAACCCATTTCTCAGCTAAAATTCTAGGTATGTTTACTTCTACCCAGATAATTAGGACACTACTGTAGTATTTTGTAATTTTGGAGATTATTTTCTATGTATGTTCTTTATATTCGACATTCTATTCTGTTTAATTCCGTACAGGTTTTATTTTTCCAACTTGAGGCCTTTTAACATATACAATTGAAAAAAAAAAAAAAAAAAAAAAAAAAAAAAAAAAAAAAAAAAAAAAAAAAAAAAAAGATTTGCCGCATTAATGCTTCTCAGGTACCCAGCAGAAAAATAAATGAATGGAGCTTTTTGATACATTTGACTTATTTGAGCTATTTGCAAGCTTTTTCCCACTCATTCCTGGCATTATTATCCATTTTAAATCACTACCACATCCAAACAGTTCTTGCCAGATTAAAAATMAATTTCTTTCTAGAAAAAAAATTACCAGTTTTCACAAATAGCCTTAGTGAAACCTCTAAACTGAATTACAAGATCACAGCCTAAGATTATGCCTCACTCTTTTCAGCCACTTACTACAAAGCTGCTCAGAGTGCTTTCCACTGGCAGGTTTCTTTCTTTTCCCCTTGGTTGGGGTATTTTGCTTGTTTCTTGTTTGGTTAGGTTTTTTTAAAACCCCAAACTACTGAAGTTAGAGCTATAGACATGTTTTAATTTAGTTAGAACTCTGATTTGTTTTAGCCCCAACAGAAAATCTTGAGTTGGAAGGTAATGCGTTTTTTCATTTCCTAGTAAKACATGTCCCTGCAATTTTTTTCTAAATTAAAAGTTGCCTAAATCCATGTTCCTACATCTGAAATATTATGGAAATATCATAGGAATCACTGGTGCATAAAAATATACCTTATGTACAATACTGATCAGGAAAAGCAATACAATTTATTCCTAATTATACCAAGTGCAGAAAGTTGCTYCTGTTTGATTTTGAGAGGTTCTGTGATGGGATGCAGCAGCCATCCCTGTTTATCTGTAGGATCACCCAAAGCCAAGGATTGTTTAGGGCTGGCTGATGCCGTGGGATCAACACAAGGAAAGACATTTAAAAGCATGAACCTGAGAAGGCACCAGGATGCCCAGAAATTGCACCAAGGGAAATGTTTACTGCATTCACAGAACAGGGTAACTTAGATGTATTTTATGAAGAAACAATGGTAAAAAATCTGGCAGTGCCAGTTGCTTTTGTTAGATTATTTCAAAGGAAAAACACGCAGAGCCATGGTTAGATATTGATTGTTTCTGGCATGCCCAAGCCTGCATTTCCCAAGTACTGACAACAGCCAGCCGTGGCTGATGCTGGGGAAGTGCAAGGTGATGCTCAGTATTTATTGTACGTTATTTATGGCTGGCAGCAGCTGCAGATCCCAGCCCTGCACCCCATGGCACACACACAAATCAGGAATTCTTACCCACCCCTCCCACCGTCCTCATCAGGAGCTTCCTCCCCAGCAGAGCAGCCTTACTCAGCCATACCTCACTCAAGAATCACACACTCAAACACCCTTTTCATTCCATTTCCTCAGGTTATGATCTATTTCCAGCTCTACAATCRCTTCTAATCCAGATGTGCTCTGTCTTGGCTGTAAAGTACTGACCCTTCATCTGTGCACAGGTGCTCACAGAAATCAGAACCCAGCTCAGCTCCTGACTGCCTGCWCAAGTCATGCCATTCAGAACCTGAAAATGTATTCCAACTTTCCCCTATGTGCTGTCTAAAAAGGCATCCTATGGTAGCAGCATGAAAATTGCATCAAGCCTATTTCAAATTCCTTGTATTTTTCAGCCAGCTGTGAATAACAAAGCATGCATAGTTGCACATGAATCAGTGTAAGGTTCTTTTCCTCCTCACATTCAGGCACAGGAGCACTTTCCACACCACCTTCGCTTGTTTATTCTGCATTAGTCACAATCAGATAAACTGCTTGGGCTCCTCTTTAATAGGCTGCTCATACAAAGCACTTCTTAAAAATCTTTTTCTGGCCGTGGGCTGCTCAGATGCAATTACAGCTTAGCTTCTAAATTTACTTCTGAGAATTTAGTAAGGTCCTGATTTTGAAAGGAATCTTATTTAGGGGTTGGAAAGCTTGATGAAGTTGATATTCAAAGCCAAATTACACAATACTCAGAGATGCCTCTACTGAAGTTTTCTTGTAACACTGTAATTCAGCACCTAAACAGAACCAAAGCACCTCCAGCAGGTCTTCCACTCTGGAGTTTGTGGCTCACCAAATGAAATGCCACGTGCCTTTATGACACTAAGAACACGGTACTTTAGCAAGTCTAGCTAAATGAAACCAGTCAGGTTATTTCACTTCTTCAGCAGGGAAATGTATTGTGAAGCAGCAAGGCCACAGCTCAGGAGACCATGTCACAGAATTGCAGCCAGACTTATTAATAGGAGCAATGTAAGTTCACTGTAATTTACTCTCAGACAAAGCTGGTAATCTTAGTGACAGATTCAGGAAACTTTCCACAATCRTTACTGAAATAAAAAAAAAAAGAGTGTAATATATATATAAATATGTTTATGAAGAAATTTACAGAGATTACTGCTCTTAGAACTGGGGTGTGAAGGTTTTGTTTGGTGTTCCCCCTGCCCCAGCATTTTTTTGTGTGTGTTTTGATTTAGTTTAAAGCCTTTTCCCCTGCCTTTGATCTTCTACCATCCTTTACCAAGGGAATACAGAATATGGGAAACAGAGTTTGGTTAATCTCAGTACAAAACATGAGAGACAGTCAATTAGTGAGGTAGTGAGTCAATCACATTTCTCTACAGTAAAGCACCACCTGAGAAATAAAATATCACAGTCTGAGCTGAAAGGGAAAGGACAAGATGCTTAATTGCTTCCTACTTCAACTTATCAGAACTCTTGCTGAAAATTATTTGGACACGTATAAAAAATTAAGGGAGGATTACAATAGGATCCTATCTGCCACAAAAGCTCTACTCCCACTGGTAATAACATAATAATTATGTCTCTTCTAATATTCTGTATGAATGTGGCTGTGTGTCAGTGGGTCAAATAGGTTTATGCCTTCCTTAATTTTGTTCTTTTCTGTGACACTGCCATTCTAAGGTTCACAGTTTGATAAAAGAACTACTGATCTTTGTCTGAGGGCAGGAGTGCAATCTCCCTGAACTACTCTACACTTGTGTAAGTAATCACAATGAATTAGCAATATGGTTGCATGTCTGAGCGTYAGTGGAGAAATATTTAATAAAACACACCCAGAAATTGTGTAGGGAACCATTTCTTAGTGCTCCCAGAGAGCAGCCAAGCTACTGACAACCTGCCCTCCTAGAATTATTGCTTTTCTATCAAATACACTATTTYCCCCTCTGGCTTTTGACAGTACATTAAAGGGAAAGAGCGCCTGCATTCTGTGTATGTATTATGACTAAAGGTCAGCAGGTTCAAAGAGCATAGTACATTGAAAATTTGTCATCTCCCAGATTAATGAATTTAAATGTACCARTGGCAGATAAGAAACAGACCTTTTGGGCAGCTAAAAGATTTCACAAGGCATATTAGGACCTAATTTGAAGATACCAAACCAGAAATCTGGGGGCGAATATCCTAAACCTTGTGCCACCACCTACTATGCTGGATGTGCATCTATGGTCTAGTGCAAAATTTCCTGTTAAATTTCAGTTTTGTAGAAAGAAATTAAGTACAATATTTAGAGTTATGGAGAAACCCCATGTATCTTCTGTTCACAGAGACATCCAATTGTTGACAAAACTTTACAAAGTAACTTAGGTGGGAGCTGCATAACTGATTTAWTTTTTTTTTCCTACAGGACAAAGCAAAGGTATAAAAAGAATTGCTTTTAAATGGTTTGCTGAAGTTATTCCTGCTGTAGATACGTTATGGTTAACTGTTCAAGTCCAAGTGCCTTGAACTGGTCCTGTGGCCAAAAGTGGGTTCATGACTGGAAGAATGACGAGCTGGTATCACCTCYCAGGATACTACAGGAAGCAGGACACACTTGTGGCCGATAAAAGAACAGGTACTGGCTGTGCAGTGATCCTCAGGAACACCCCAGTGTGCTGACAAACATTTCACTGATGTCAGGCACACATCACTGAACTCATGAGACAGCAGCAGCAGTGGCATACGACACTGGTGGTACTAGATAATGACTAACTAATGAGAACCTGTTCTTGCCCTCATTATAATCTACAAACTATCACATTTTATCATTTRTTTTAGGGACTACTTAGGCATGCCCACATTTTATTTCACTGTCCTCTTAGAAAGTGTTTCACAACTACAGTTGGAAAAATAAGCAATACGTTTCTTCAATAAAATCCAGATTCAAAGTTGTTACAAACAGGTTATAAATCATTCTTTTTCTTTGATCTGTAAGAACTTGCTTACTTCTTGCTTCATTGGAAAACATCTACCTAGTCTGCAAGTGGGGGTACATTTGTTTAAATGTAGAAGTGAAGAATTGATAACAGCTTCTAAAGATGGTAAAGATTAAATGTGCAGCAGCAGACTCATTAAACTAAAAAAATGAATGCACTGTGTTGATGAGTACATAACTGTGTGAGAGTTTTATTAGACCTTTTCAAGTTTGTTTTTTTTTTACTTTTTTCTTGGACAAATTTAGTGTTCCACACGGTAGGCACTTCAACTAGATAATCAATAGGCTAATCTAAAATTTTGTACACATGGACTGAACATTGCAATCAGTCAGCTGGCTGAAGTGCCACATTATCTTATCAGCTCATAGTTTCCTCCAATTAGGGATGCATGAACCTCATCACATTTCCATTAAACAATTAAGTCATAAGAACTGTAGCTATAGAAACACTGCCAATTTATTTCCCTCCTTATTTCATGTTCTTGACTTATTACTTAATCACCCTGGAAAATAATACATGGGCTACGAATCATCAGTTCAGGGAAAACATCATATATGAGCTGTAGGTGTTGCCCTGGACAAACAGAATATCTGGCTCTGATCAAAGGGTGTTTTTCCACCTATGTGCACTAGTTGAATTTAAATTGTGAGCTTTTAAGTGATACTTGCAAATTAGACTTTTTTGTTAATCTGTAATTCTGAGGATTTGTTTTCACATGGTTTTATTTTTCATCACATGCTGCCACACACACAAAAGAATTTCCAGCAGTAGTGTGGGTTTCCCATGGAAACCATCCACTGAGCAAAAATACAGCTCTGCAAATCCTACCCTGTTTTCCTTTTTTCCAAATAACTTGATATGGCACTAATTAGTYGGAGAGTCCAAAAAATAATTTAACTTGCTTAAGAAGACTTGGTGTAATACCAAAAATAATTTGCTACAAATGCAACCATTTTCTTGGCAATGTCTATTGTTATATAACTTATTTTGAGCAAACCAAGAGACAGTAATTTACAGTTCCACAGAACACTTGAAAACTGACAAGAAAAAAGTCTAAAGAAGTACTCTAAAATGTTAAACACCTCCGGTTTATCAGTTTTCTGTTCTAKAAAAGTGGTATAACAGATTGCTTATTTTAAAGAACAATTTAGGTGCTTACTATAGACATTTATACTATTTTGATACTTCTAATTATGCTTAAAAAACAACCTYCATAACAATTAAGTCCTTTGCTCAAAGTAGTCCTTGTTTTTCCACATTCATTTTTAAAAAGAAGCTTTAATCACAGAAGGCCAATAGCCCTGTGAAAACACTGTCAAAGGGCCATGAGCCCTTTAGGTTGGAACTGTTTTCCACTCCATTTCCACAGTGCCACTGCAAAACACACATGAAAAGAAACACAATTAGAGAAACTGATGCTACATTTTTTGTACTATTACACTGTAAATTCTTCAAAAACCCAGAACTCACAAGCAGGAAGTATCTGAAAAAAAGTGAAGGTAGAAAAGCCACAATAGTAATGCTTAGTAAAAGTGCCGTGCAATAGACTCTAATCAAGTGGTACATTAAGGTTTTAGGGGACTTGAAAAAATAAGATATTTTGGCAACTCCTTGGAGGCCATAAACTTCAGAAGYCACAGCTTTTTAACACAGCTTTGGTGTGCAATACACCACATTTCATTGCAAACCTCTTTGCAAGGAGACCAGTAGAAATATGATCTGTTGCTAAAACARCTCTTAAAGGTAACAATTCCCATAATAAGTAAATACAGCTTAGATACTCATGTAAGATTTGGTGTTTTCTGCCTCTTTCCAATAGGGCCAGCTCATCCAGAGGACTGGGTRCTGCTGATTTAATAAGTTTATTATTGCAGTAAGAAGGATACAGACTGATAACCCTTAGCTGTTTTCAAATGCTGTTTTAAGTCTTCATTCTACTCCTTGTACATCTCTGGACATAAATAACCCAGATTCCATCTCAGCCTTCCCGTGACCTTAATGTTGCAATGACTGGAAACAGATGAGGATCTGACCCAGAACTGGGCACTCCCAACGGATCTGCATTGCAAAACACGAGCTCAGCCAAACCTTTTTAAACAGTTCTTTGATTTACTCTCCTTGGTACACATCAACAAATGTTGAGGGGCCGTTAATAGCAACACATCCAGACATAATTCATTACACAGTCCCATTTCCCAACCGGACAGTTGCACATTTCCTCTGGTCACCTAATTAATGGACGTCTATCAGCCCCATCTGCAAATCTTACTGGGTAATACTTTCACAAAACTAAATTGAGCTTGCCACAGCAGAAATGATGCAGGACCTTGGGGTACAATTAACTACACAGAGACATACTTTATCCTAAGCCTTCGGCACAATCAATAATGAGTTTCTTTTCTGAGATGTTATGGGGTTATAAGCACGAGATGATAGCCTTGAATTACTTAAGTTTTGGTGACCTTTTCCTACTTGGATCCTAACTCTCASCAAATGTGCAGCTAGAAAAAGCTTTATAACACAATAAAATTCCCTACCAATTCTAAAATTAAAAGGCTCAACTGCCTAAATATAAAGCAGTACCTTTGTCAATGAAAAATCTAACAGCTATAATATTAATAAAACAATAAGGATCAACTGTACCTTTTCTATCCTTCATATTTTTCTGGACACACAGGACTGTTCTTTGATTTTGKTTTTTTTTGAGGCACTAATTTAGGCAAAAGAAGAATATTCTGATTGGCTGAGGAGGACTGGAAGCAACATCTCTGTCCAGTTGACAATGCAAGTCTTGCAAATCCACTGAATTCAGAGAACACTTTGTCTAAATTCACTGTGAGCATCTGAGCAATGAAATCTCCAATMTCTTCATATTCTACTTGGAGATTGACTTTCACTAATTATGTCACTGTTTCAAGCATTTGTTTTCACTAACATCCCAGACGGGATTTTGCTTAGCAACATTTCCTAAAAGTTTTATATTGAGAGGAAAGTACAATTTCTTTTTCAATTTTTTTAACCTCTTAGCGTATTTTTATTCCATCAACATTTCCCKCAAAGTCATCTAGAAGTTCCTCCTCAGACACAAAATTTGTTTCCTGGAATGGGTTTCAYCTCACCTCCCTGTAGTAACTTAAGYATAAGCACAGAACACACACAGAGCCCAAACAATAAATCTCACTTGGCTGGTAATGTGTTGGTGTTAACTGCCCACACACAAACCTAGAAAGCTCTGGCATTAAGAAAGAGTAATMATCTAAAAACCAACAGAAGAGATAAGAGGGAAGAGATACCAGTGCACAGGAGTCTCCCCACTTACACTTTCCCTCAACCCATATGGTCTYCACCTACCCCCAACTTCCTTGAAAATATTTATTCAAGTAGAGCATGGGGATTTCAAGTGGATAAAAAAAAAATCAAACTGTCCTGGCGGTGTGCCAGTCAAACTGGTTTTCCTCCTTTTAACTTTAAACAGGTCACAARAAAATTATTCTTCTACTGACAAAGAATTTTGTGGCAGCCATAAAGAAATAACATTAGAATGTACAATTTATTACTCGATACTTTAGAAACCAAACTATTTTAGCAAAAGCCTAAAGGTGATTCTCTCAGAAGGCTATAGACGAGGGGGAAAAGAGCCCACAAAGAAAGTTAATTTCAAATCTAATTTCAAAATTCACAATGTTCATACCCTTTCCAAGGTCACACAGCAAGACATSTGAAATCAGGGAACACAGCCTGGAGCACAGCAAGAAAAATGATTGGTATAGGCAGCAAGTGACTAAGCTATAAAAGCAATTAGCAAATGTGAGTTATGATGCATTAGGATGCAGGCAGCATGGCAGGGCAGGCAGAGCTGCTGGGACCTGGACTCAACTGCAGGACCCACACAGCTGTGTCCAGCTGCAAACTCCAACCTGTGCTATCCTCTGATGGCCTCCCATCTGCAGTGCTGTGCTCTCCACCTTTCTGGGACAAAAGAAGTAATGGTTCCAAAGGCTGCTGGGGTTAGTTAGGGCCAGTATAGAACTCGAAAAGTAAAGTAAATAAACATGTTTGAAGCTGCAGAGCAACTCCAGAGAGTGAAACTTGACAGACACTGATATACAGTACTTAGGAAATCTCATGCACTTCCTTCAACACCTTATTGATAGCTACAGACCAAGGGATATTTCTTATTGAAARCCCCCTGCCTCACTCCCAAATGGGTAAATGTATATTGCTTGACTTTTATATCCTGTGCAGGCATTACAACAGTCTAAAATCACCTCCACAGTAGCAYGCCATTTGAGCTTCTTGGCTTTCCTTGTTTTCTTGTGTGGGGCTGTGAAGTTGGATATTTAAACTCTCAAAGTTGACACAGAATGATAAATCTCACCCTTTGGTTCCACAAAAATCCAGCAATCCCCCAAGAACATCCCCATGACRATGCTGTCCCCTTTCCTTCACAGCTGTAACAATTCTTTGCTGTGCCCCAAACCCCTCCCTTTCCCAGAGGGCTCTGGAGAACCCTTGAGGCAGCTGGACATAAAACAGAGCCTCCTAAAGGCTCTCATTGGGGTGGGGGATCCATCCTGGCCCCTGCTGTCCCCAGAATCACAGGAGCTCACTTCTGCCACCCACACGCATTCAACTTCACTTTGCCACTGCTAGGACAGAAAATCATCCACGGTGGTTTTATAGAGCACTTTCATGTAGCCTCAGAACATTCAACAATATTTATTATCTACTGTAACACGTGAACTTTATGAAGCAGTCGATGCACTGATGGCCATAATTCAGAATCTTCTTTATGCTCTGTTTTGGCATTGGTATTTCTGTTTAGTTCAAATGCAGAGTAATTTCTTACACTTTTTCAACTAAACACCATTGACAGTACAGAACTGAGTTCTCAAACTATGATATTTTCATTCAACACCATTCCAACTAAATTATAAACAGGATTATTTCACATACATTTCAGGACAGAAGGATTCCACAGTGAAGTTATTTTATTGGTGCATGCTTACTTCATTATGCAGTACTTGACAACATAGTTTCTCATTTCCATTTCAGATTTTAAAAAGACACCAACATTTCAGTATCTTAGGAAGAAAATTACAGGCCTTTTCAGTGTGTTTTCACATCCTGAGCTCTCCCATGAATATTTTCTGATAAGAGATTATGAGCTGTATTAAACTTTCACAGTCCTGCAAAGACTAAAACTACTTCAAAGAAGAGTAGTATATTCCCTTGGGTAATATCTATGTGGCAGATATTAACTTTACTTAGGACCCAGCCTTCAGGATTTATTCAGCAATCATAAAAGCTAGCTTGCCAGTGTTAATAGGGTTATACTACAAAAACACARCACTTGCAAGAAAATTGATACCATTCATTACGTGCAACACTGTGTTTTCAAAGCTTGGCAGTCTGCACAGTGCAGCAAAAAGCCCCACAAGCAGCATGGAAGCAAAAGAGATAAATGTGTAGGAGCAAGGGAGGACAAGATGCTTTGAGACTGATGTATAGGAATGAGAGCCAGGACACCTGGGCTCTCTTCTCAGGAYCCCTTCATCTTCTTGCATGACCTTGGAAAAGCAAATGCCACCTCTCTAATTGTCAGAAGGCAAAAACCCCAAAGCTTGACTCCCACTAATGAAAGCCTCAGTCTGAACAAACCGAAAGTGTCAGAAAGGCAGCTCAGTTACACTGCTCCTGGTGCAACACAAAGCTGTGAGACAGYTCAGGATCAGTCCCTGCCTGAGGGGACACCACTGCACATCCTCGTGCTCCAAGGACGAGTCTCTTCCTGCCCCTTTGCCAAGAATTGGGACAAAACAGCCTTGGCTTAGTTACAGGTGAGAGGCACATCAGCATCGCTCCAGTGGCAGTATCTGCTAGGCAAATTYACACTTTTTAGCCCTGCAGGAGTGGTGCAGGGCATTTCCCAGGGCATCTGCAACCCCAGCCTGCACCCAGCACGTGCTGAGCSACTTGGGCAGTCATGAAGAAAGACAGGGCCTTAGGGATGAAGAAGAAATAACATTAGAAAACAAAAGAAAGCGTCTCTTTGGCATATGAAAAATGTTTATACAGAAGGAAAAATCAAGAGGTCCAAGAGCATACTTAACTAAACAGGTAGAGACAAAGAGAGATTCCTTCTGCTCTTGCCAGGCTTCAAGGCCAAGCTCATTTGCACCCAGCCAGCTTCCTGCAGGCTGAGCCAGAGTACAGCACTGAGCTCCAAGTGCATCCTCGCTCCAAACCTCATATGGTGTTTATTGAGAGCAGTGGAGACCCACAGTGCAGTGACTAATCCCTGTGAAAGCCTCAGCCTGCAGTGACTCATCCAGCTTTAGAAATTAAGACATTAGTATTCATTTTTTTTTCAAAAAAAAAGCTTCTCAATTTAGCTTTCTATTTAGTAGGGTCAGTCAACTTTTGCTCACCTCAAGGAGAGCAAAAACTTATCTTTGATTTCAATCAGACAGTTCTGGAGCATGGCAGTAGATCACATCTGTCAACATTTGAAAGCTACCATATGAGGAGAAAAATAGGGATAGACCTTTCATTGAAATACTCCATTGAACTCTATTGAAATGCATTAGTCTAAAGGATCTTTTGTTCCAGGAGAGCTTTCCAGGGCACAGAGCAGAAATGTGGCTGCCTTTTTTTCCCGTTCTCTCGTTTTTTTTAAGGCCGCAATAGAAAAGCACTTTTGAAAGAGAAGGAGTTGACAAACACATGGTTAATATTTCCAATATTCCTTTTTTTAACCAGTCCAGGGCTTGTGAATAATCTATTTACTCACGATAAATTTGAAAGTAGCTCTGAAGCAGTGCTTCATATAACTGATAGTTGTTAGCTTTTAAGGTCAGAATTGAAGAGTGTAACCACATAGTCTGATTACTTACATTACAGTGGCTACAGATTTTCAGTCAGCATTTGTCCTTATTAAGCTAATTAGATTTCCCTTCCATATAAAGTCATTAATTCCTCTAACTAGAAAAAAAAAAAAAAGGCAATAATAGTCCCCTATATTATTTCCAGTCAAACTCTTCACATTAGTATGCGACACCTCCCAAAGGGCTTACAAATATATGGGGTTTAGCCATAGCTGAAGTAGATGCAGTCCAAACCAAAAGTAAAAATCATTTTGCAACACCCTTCATGCTTCTCCCTCAGCACCCTACCAGGCATCTCC
>NW_026623269.1:2477681-2483131 GCF_030028575.1 Malurus melanocephalus | reverse complement strand
CTAATTAGATTTCCCTTCCATATAAAGTCATTAATTCCTCAAAAAAAAAAAAAAAAAAAAAGGCAATAATAGTCCCCTATATTATTTCCAGCCAAACACTTCATTTCAGTCTGCAACACCTCCCAAAGGCTTTGCAAACATTTGGGGTTCAGCCATAGCTGAAGTAGATGCAGTCCAAACCAAAAGTAAAAATCATTTTGCAACACCCTTCATGCTTCTCCCTCAGCACCCTACCAGGCATCTCCACTCAATGAGTACATGAAATTAAGACAAAAACCTAAAAGCAGTTCTGCTAAAGGGGAATAGGACCTGAGGAGTTGACCTCTGTCTAGATGTGGTATGGATGTGTCCTCCAGTAAAACCCAGCCATGTGCCTCTCCACAGCCTCTGGTGGTTCTGTCCACCAAGAATCACTGCATAGAAACTTGTTGCTATTTCTCTCAATTTGGAGCATTTCCAGTCKATTCCATGAGCCACTTCCAGCACGGTGCTGCCTCCAGGGGTCTCTCTCATACCATAAAAGAGGAGATAATAACGCATAACCCGAGAGGAGTTGGGTGATGCTGCTGCAGTTCAAGGACATCTGGGATTTCTAATGTTCCCAGCATGACTGGGAAAAGCCTTTTTGGATGACAGTGTTCAATAAATAGAGACCTCAAAACTTGAAAGGAGGATAAGAATGATCTAAATGTTTGTAATTGTGGGTATTGGCCAAGAGACTAATACACACAAACCACTTTCTTTTGAATCCCTCACCAGTGTCCCCAGTTGCAAAGACTGCTGCAGCCTGTGAAGCAATCCAAATGATGGCTGGTTCTAAAGTGGAAAATATCTTACAAAAAGCAGCCACAGCAGTCTCTGTAGTGGACAAAAGGCAGTGGTGTTAAGCCATTATAATAGACACAATCCCTAAAGTAGGGCAATTTCAAAGGAAGTTACATTTAAAAATACTGCTGTTCTTCACTATTAACCAAATACTGTTCCCACAAAAAAAAAGATACAAAGAACATCCTCCAAAAATTGTAAAGGAACAACAGCTGCACTTATTCTATACATGTGGTTTGCTAAATGTAAAGGCTGAAGAAAAGGAAACGTGCACTTGCAATACAGCGAGCACCACAATTAAGCTCACAGTTATTGTACTTTTTTCTGATGGTGGGGAGGAATAAAACAAAAGACTAAAACACACATGCTAGCTGGCTGAAATGATCAGTGGGTAAGATGGTGTGGTTCCATTCTGCAAGTGATTGCAAAATGGCTTTGAATGACCCTTCCAGGGGAGCAGTGATTTTCATACATACCTGAGCTTCCCCACTGGTTGGCATGACAGCTTACCTCTCACAGCACTGGGGCTCAGCCTCAAACAGATTCCAGCTTATCTTTCCTCCAAGGGTGATTTGTACACCATGGCTTAGAATTTGAAATAAAATGCTTTATTCCCTGGTGACTTTGCATGCAAGCACATTTTCCTTGGGAGCTCTTACATGCCACAGCTGACATTTAAAGTTTTACATTTAATCAGTGACAAGTGAAACTTAACACATACATCCACATCTGATACTGATATAACAAGGGTCTGCTGCTCATTGCCCAAAGGAAACATTTCTGGCACATAAACAAGCTGATACTTTAACTTTGTTTGGAAGTAGCTTTATGATACTTGATAGAAAAGGATCCCAAAATGCCATTGTCCTTCAGGTGGTGTCCTTTCTGCAGTCCAGCAGCAGAACAAGCTCCAGTTAAGCTCCTAACRCCGCATATGCTCGGTGCTACTTTCTGTTAGAATCAGCTATTGATGCAGCAGGTCACAATGCAATTTAGAAGCAATTAAAAGGTAATGAATGTGCTGAACTGAAACCACTGCCTGGGAGGCTTTTTCTGTGTACAAGGGAAAGAGATAGATTTGTGTCCTTCAGTGATTTCTGTTAGTGAAACGGCAAAGAAAAATGCTTCTGAAATGGGCCTCAGATGTCTGAAGGACAGTCTGTTTTTGCAAATGTGAGCACTGCTGAAGTGCTGTGATACACCAGYGTAAACTCCTACACACAAAATCAAAGAAACTTCTTACAACGGTAACTATCGGAGAATTCTCTCTCCATGGCAAGGCTATGGGGGAAAACACAAAAAAAAAAAATTAAAAAAAAAATAAAAAAGTCACACTACTCCTGGATGCCATGCAGTTTCCACACACTGCTGCATAGCTGTGGSATTAATATCCTATTAAACAAGGTAGAAATTATCTCTCCAGTTAATGACGGTGTATGTCAAACACTGATTAAAACAATTACATTCTATTAAGCCACATGTATCCAGAGTRGTTTATCCTCATTTGAAAGCTTTATTTGAAATCACATTTCATGGTTCTGTTTTTTTAAAGTTATTGTACTCTGCACCTCCGAACACTTTGTTGATATTTTACAGTGGGTCAACCAGATGCTGAAATTGTGTTCTTAGCTTTGTCTTGCATTTTTAACCATTGSAACACTCTTATTGGAACTAATGGATTAACTGGCTTTAGACCTATTCAGGCCAAGAGCATTCAGGATGTCAATCTTTTTAGCATCAAAACTAAGCAGCTACAAAAACACTGGGAACAGATTTCTTGAACTTTTCTATAAATATACTCACAAGTGTGTACCATTTTAAAACAACAGTGGCTGTACACATTCTTTAAGACAAGGACATACTGTGTACACACAGAGAACGGTTTAGAAATGGCCATCTAGAATATATTGTGACAGGACTACATTTGTCTGACAAAAAAAAAAAAACTTTAACATGCACCTTAACTTCCACGGACCAGAGTTTGCTGCTTCTTCTCATAGTTAGCAACATTAAGTTACATGCATTTTTTTCTACTTAAATTTTTCTAAGATAAAAAAATCCTCCATCTGATCTGCTGTCAAACACAGTACTAACGATTCAATAAGACAGCTATAAAATAACACATAACAAACTTATTATTCTAATTTTGTGTGCCCATAAAATACCCTTATCAATAACATTTAATTCAATAATTCACTCCTGATACTTGCTAAAGGATTCCATCCAAGTTTTTCTTCAAAATATATTTTATACCACACACAGAGTCATAAGTCACAAAACATTAAGGTATCCTCATGAAAACCAGCTTATAAAAAATAGTTAAACTTTTTCCAAGTCAGCATACTTTTCTGATATTGTTAAAGATTACAGATCAGGCTTAAGGGAGGAAAGAATCTGTACCAGGCTACTCTTGTACGTGGCCATGGATTCTGTTTAAATTGCTATTTCCAAGGGTGGGAAGGAAAGGAAAAAAAAAAAAGTTCAAGTGCCTGGGGGTGGCTTTCCAGCTTGCATTTTGTGAGACTGCGAATTATTTCACATGGCAGAGGATAACTGCACATAACCCCATTTAATGYGGTATGGCATTTTTTTTTAAAGCAATTTATTTCAGCTGCGCATAGGAACATGATGAAATCTCATTAGAGGCAGAGGATCAGGGCTACCTGTTGTAGCTGGTTTACAAATATCATTATTCTGACCACAATAAAGGTGAGTTCTGTTACTGGAGAACACTGAACATCCAGCACAGAGCAGCCACCACCTCTCCAGGATGGRAAGCTTTGTGAGAACACAGTCTGTCTAAAGAAAATTGCTATTTTGACAGGATATACTGAAATGTTTACAACAGAAGAGAAAAACAGAGAAACCAGGAATCAAAGGAAAAATGACAGTAATCGACTTCAGAGAGGCATTTTCTGAATGTGACATAGAGAAACCTTCCCTCAAAGATGCCGTAACAAACACCTGCACAGCCTGAGTGGTGTCAGGGWACAAGCCTGAATCCAGCCCTCAAGACACTGACTCTCGGCATTTGTCTGATGCACCTCAGAAATCATTCTGCAATTACAGGAAATAAGCAAAAGAACTGGCTAAGAATGGCTGGAACAGCCCCARACTCCCAGAGCAGCCACCTCCAGACCTTGGCATATCAAGGGAGACCTTTGGGAACATAAAGAGCATTTCCTGAAGCAGCYCCAAGTGCTGGGGAGCAAATGAGTGTCAGGGAAGAGCAGGGATGGGGATGGAGCTGCAATCCCACACCTGGAGGTCCTGCTGCTCCCTGCACCCCTCACCCCACCCAGGGATGCTCAGAGCACACAGGTCATGCTCACTGCTGACAGCTCCGGTAATTATCACCGGGAAAGGAAAAACAGCAATGCTGGGCTTCTGAAAAAGCTGCTTTACAGGTGTTGAGGCTGTTAGGAAAGAATGGGATCAAGGGAAATAGACTTAATTCCAATTTCTGAGGCCTATATACACGCAAATAAATGAGAGCTGATGTGGGGTCACAAAGAGAGTCAAAGAGCTGTTTTTTCAATCACAGCAAAGTTGCTACTGACTTCAGATCACAAAACTCTCATAACCTGTAGAAACCAACCTGAAAGCTTTGTGCCCATCCCAAAGGTCTACTTTTTTTCTTTTTTTTTTTTTACTAAATCATATATTTAAAACCCCCAAATAAATTAAAAAAAAATAAATCAAGTTTTCTGCTGTTTTTTAGCCTTTATCCTAGGCATTGGCCTGAGGGGTCCCAGGGAAAAAAAAAAAAAATTAGGAAAAGGTTGTCTTCACTGTTAAAAACATGGCACACAACTTAGGTTTGCTGTCAAACCATGACAGAGCTGCCCCTCACATTGGCTTTGGGAGGTTCTGCACAGATCACTATATCCTTCTCCTGCACCTTTAGTTTTAGTTCTGCAGAGCATTGCTCKGAATCTTGAGTGTTTGCTCATAAGRTAGTTTTTCTTACATGCAGGAATTRTAYCATGCTCAGCATCTCTGGAAATCAGCCTACTGATTTCTGAGCTCCTTACTCACATGGAAGAACAGTTTCCAGCCTCCCAGGTTGTCCATGYTGGGCTTCTTAAGTTGAATTCTTGAATTATTCTTGAATTATACTGACAATTCCCAGTTCCCAGCTCTGTGTCCAGTGCTGCTAATCCCACCAACAAAGAGTAGAATCATTAAAGTAACCCTAAAGGATGCAAATTCTTGAAACTTCCTGGACTTGAGTACTTTTCCAAGACAAACAGGGGCTAATATCCTTTCTCTTTTGATAGCAKGAATTGTCGTAATTTGGGGGAACTGAATTTGTTAACGGGATCCAATTCTGTTGGAATATTGTCAGGACATTGTCAGGACAGGCCTGGTTCATATGCATTTCAAGAAAACTTCTGCAGATTGAATCAAGTCCTGAAWATGGCCCTGGAGACAACAGCAGCAGTGGAAATAAAATGGTGCAGGTCTTTATAAATGGAAACAACAAAAGGAATAATTAGCAAAGTGATCTTGTTAACTCAGAACGTCTTAACCTCTCCCTTTAAGAGTGGAAAGAATAATACAATTTTTACAAACCTATATAGCTACAATAAAAACAGCTCTGATTAACAAAAAAAAAAAAAAAA
>NW_026623269.1:2400759-2477651 GCF_030028575.1 Malurus melanocephalus | reverse complement strand
AAAAGAAAGCAAAAAGCAGGTTCTTGGAGTTTTATGATGCTCCAGTGCTAAAGTTGCATAATGTGCCTCTCTGACTGAAGGTATTCAAAAGCTCTCATTTTTCCTTTGGGCCTCTGGGTACCTCAGAGGTCTGATTAAAAGCTGGGAAAGTAATGAGTCTTTCCTCCAGCTTCAGCAGGCTTTGGACCAGACCCTGCATCAGCACAAAGCAAAACAGAGCACGTATTCTGGAGAAAGCCTAATCACTCAATTGTTGTACTCCAAATCAAACAACCAAAAATAAATGCACCGCCCTACAAACCATGCATTCCTGCTACCAGAGCAGCTACTTTGGGTGAGTTTTCTCTCATACAAAAACATGCATTTTCCTGCAACTTGTTGAGGGGTAAAGCTCACAGAAATCTCACTGAAGGGCTAATATGTCAGGGCTAAATTAAACATGGAGTTGCACAGTTTGCCTGATCCAATAAGATATTTTAAATGCACTTATTCTAAGTGCATTAACTTCACATGTTTGAAGTTAAGAACATGTGTAACATTCTGGATCATCACTCAGTAATCCATCTTACTGGGACCTCTTCCCAGGAGACATCACCCACTCCCTCAGACACTTTCTACCCCTCCTCAAATCCTCATTTCTCTCCCTTCTCCACTACCCAAYACATCAGATTACTTTCCTTCCTTTTCCAGCCAAACAATGAACTTCTTTCCACAGCCCTGTGTGCAGCAAGGTCCAAAATTCAAATAGCTGGGAATTAAACAACAAAAATATTGAATGAGCAAAACACCTCTGGTCAAGGTGTCTGGTCAAGAAAAYCCCTGACAACTTTTCCAAGAGTACCTGAGTTTCAGAAAAGGCATGGAAAGCCTGACCATAGTGAAGAAATCCTCTCTTGCCCTGGTTGAGAGAGAAGAGATGGCTAAATATAATGGAAAATGAAAATAAAGATGAGCATTTCCAAAGGGAAGAAAAAATGTCCACAGTACAAGTATAGCTTGGGGACAAAACTGAGTGAGGAGTGATAAGCAGGACTGGAAAGATCAGCATTCTAATTTTGCTGCTCCTTTCCCCAACACAAAGTCCCCGCTCAGCCCCYAAAGATACAACTTATTCAAAAATAACTGAAAAGAAAAACGCCCCCTTCATCCTTCTTCTCAGCTGTGCAATTTCATAGCATTTATCAGGTGGGGAGGYCTCCCTTAAAAAACAAATATTTCAAAATAACATATTGTGAGCAAGAGAGGGGAGAAGCAGGTGTTTGATACTCCTAAACCCAACCAATTATTTTCAAGATAGATTACAAGATAACAAAATGCTACAAGTGTCCAACATCCAAACACACAGTGGATTCTTTGAATCTTAATATGGTTTTACCTGCAGATTTTAGCTACCTTCCCTTGAAAAGCTGTATTTGAAAGCACAAGGTAGCACAGCTGTGAAAATCAGACAAAAACCATTTTAAAGTTCTATTATTTTTTAATGGTGGTATTTCTATGACATGCAGTGCTCCTGAAAGGCAAGATGGAATAATTCAATAAGACATTCTATGCCCTGTGTTTACGGTGATCTGCATATCAGTCCAGTAGCTTTGCATACAAAGTGAAAGGTATTTTCCATGCTTGCTGCAATTCAGAAATATATTTTGAGAAAGTCAGACCAACTTTACCTACCACTTGGGAGTAAGAACTCGAATGATTCCTTGAACTGGGACAGCAACACCCTCAATGTTTCATCTCCTTCCCTACTCAGACAGTGCACAGGCCTCCTCCTCTGATTTATTGTAACACCACCACCACCACACCAACAATATGTTCCACACTTGAGATACAAGCCCACAGTTTGTGCTGATACTTGACTCCATTTCCAAAATAAAACTATACAAGTTAAACTTATTTTTCAGGCTTTTTATCTTTTAAATAAAAGGTCACRATTTCCTGCTTCAGCAGTATACATCAAACCATACAATTCTTCAGGGAAGATTATTTCTAGCACATAACTTCCTGGAGCATGACTATTCYGTAATATCCCTTAACAATCAATTAAGCCTGAAACAAAGTCTGATATAGAGTTAATGGCTTCAAATMTTTCCCCAAATCCTTTGAGCAAACCAGTACCTTAAAACTGATGACATTTAAAAAGCCAGAGAAATTATATGAAAATTATTTTAAAAATCTTCAGGCTAATGCTAACTGCAGCAGCACTGCTCTTCTAGCATGCTGATTTTCCACTCATCCAGTGAACTGATGAAAATCACAGAAGCATCCCTATGATGGTTACTCTCAATTTATTATTAAAACAAGCTGGTCGTACTCGAAGCTTAGTGGTCCAACCACACGTGGTAACACTGAGTTTTTGTCATAAGATCTTAACGTGGACAGGGGGAGGGAAGGAGTGATCAGAGAAACCCTGAACAGACACCAAGCACACGATTGCCTCTCCTGCTCATGGCCAACCCTCCACAATTCAGAGRCATTCTTCAGGGCACAAAGACTTTCACAGGCATAAATATTTCAGATAYGAGCTTAGATTCTCAGAGCCTGCCAGAATACCTGTACCCAGCCACCGTGCATGCAGAACAGGAATTTTGCTACATCCCCTGCAGCTACCTATGTTCCCCATGGACTGTCTCTAACAAGCACACTTGGAATGCAGAAGAAAGAGTCTGGAAGATTGGGGTTACAATCAGCAGCAATTCCAAAGGTATTTTCGCACACAGCACAAGTTCAGGAGGAGATGTGTCACCCGTAGATGGCAGTATCTTATCACGTTGTCCCGACGGGAAAGTAATTCCCCAAGTTCTTATTCTTGAAGCCAAAACGGGGGGAGCGGGGGCTAAATCAGAAGCCCCATTTATGACACAAGCAAGCCAAAACTCGGGCTCTTTCAGAGATTGTTCATTATCTGCAGGCTCTGCAGAGTTGGTTTGTTGTTTTATTTTTTTTCTGCTGCATTTCTTTGCCATTAGAAGGTTTATTGTCCTTACTACCCATTTTTACAACAGGGGTACCACACCTGGACACCACTGAGCTTCATGGGCAAATCAATTTGCCAGCAGTGTCAGCCCTACTCTACGCTTGGTTTTCCTTGACAAGTCCCCTGATTTTGGGGCAGTGGTTGGATTATTTCCTAGAAAGCAGAGATCCATGCTTGCACAAGCTGAGTGTATGTGGATTTTYTTACAGCTGGAGAGCCAAATCCTTGTACTCAATCGCCTTTGCAAATAGGTTTAGATTCACAGGACACCCATGAAACAGCATAGAAAAATGCATTTTTTTTATTGCAGTTGCTAAGACCAGAAACCCTAGTTTTATATGYGATTTTGTTATTTCCCATAATTAAACACATAAGGAGCTTCACTTCAAAACACAATGAACACCTTCAAACTCAGTCTACCACTGTCAATCTCATTCATAATGCCTTGCTCAGGTGCCACATTTCAAAGAAATTATGTTGTATAAACTATGCACCTGCTTTTGAATTCATAGTATCCTTTTGTATAAATTATAATAATTTTCAATATACYACAGAAGAAGCCATATACAAAAGATGCACTGCAAACAATAAGGGAAGTAAACTAACTGAAACGTAAGAAATACATCTTCACAAAAAGGCATTATCCCCTCAAGAGAGAACCAATATAAGCTGAGAATGATAATTAAACAAAACAGGGAAATCAAGAACTATTAAAGCAAATTTATCACAGTGACAGAAAGAAAATTTATGTGAGAAGTAAATTGAGTGATGACCTTCGTGTGGGTCCCACAGGAGGCTTGGAGAGGGAGCAGTACCTGTGTGTGACTGGAGCAGGGGACAGGGGAACAGCCCAAGGGACACTTCTGTCAATGCCCTGTGGGCTGAGGCAGACACCAGCACGCACAACTGTGCCTGCAAGGATGCTGCTCTCTTGCTATTCCATCATTTATACACACTTTTTGTAGATATAGCTTTTTATCATTATATAGATTGAATATATGTATTTATTATACATCTAAACATCGGGATAAAAAGAACTTTTCAAAAGATAAGCAAGATTTTTTTAAAATAGTATTTTAGAATAGTTTTTAAATTAAACCTAAACTGTTRTATAACAGGACCCTGGAGCCAAACTAATTTGAGCTTTTCCAAGCCCTTAATTTGTCACGCTCACAGCTCAATAAATAGTTACTGGATTAATTCCTTCCATTTAGCCTGCTTGTTCATCTGTTTTCTTACTTTGCTCATTTCTAGATCTTCCTGAAATTATGAATAAACACCATTACCACTGACCAMCAAATGATGTTTCTATTTCTCTCCTTGTCTCTAACTACACTCCCATAAGTAACCAATATTCTCCAGAGAATTGCTAAATGATTGTGTCTAAGGAGGAATTCGGTGCCTTTATGGTCAACCCCATATTCTAGCTCTTGCTCAGAACCTGGCACACATTTCCTAATATATGGCAATGTTTTGAAAGATTTCCTTATTGCTGTTCCTGCAAGTTACATCAGCAGCACTTYTGCTCAACCAGTAAATGTTGTGCATCAGAATCCATAAAATCTACTCTAATCCCTCACTTGGTGTGACCACAGCTGCAGAGAAACAACCTAAATTTAGCGTAATAGGTAAGAAAAACACCACCCTACAATACTTCAAAAAGAATCAGAATTGGTTAAAAGTTAATCTTTGCAAAGAATGCTGCAGTTAGATATTGACTGTGCCACAGGCACACAGCAATGGCAGGAGCATGTGACAAACCCTGTTCCTCTCCTGGGCCAGCATTAACAGCTTGGAGCTCTATCCTCTGTGCTTCAGTTACTGTTAGAAGAAAAATGAGTGAATGGGGAAAGTGGTGGGGGCAGAGGGTTGTGAGTGCAAAGAGGTAGAGCTACTTGAGCTCACTATTTTCCAAACGAGTCTGTACAACACAATTAACAGCATCTCTCATGAAGAGAATATCGTTTTGGCCAACAGCTCGGCTCAGTCTCTCTCTCCACCTCCTGCTGTACCAGCACCCTCTGCATCACCAACAGCTCTGCATCCTCAGAGGATTCATCAAAGTGAATTATCCATGCAGAGAATATTTTACAGGATTACCTGTCCTCCAGTTTAACACCTTAAATGGAGCTCACTGTGGGACTGCACAAGGCTGGACACGATCTCGAGTGGAAGAGCTGGAGAACAGGAGTGGGACTGCTTTTCTCACTGGCTGGTGGCTCTCAGGATGCCTCTGCTGTGCTCAGGGGCCCAGCTGCAGAGAACAAGGGTGTGTGGACACTTTTCTCCGTGGAGTTATCAACCTTGAGGACATTGGGACTCATCAAACACCCACTCCTGCTAAAGCAGGCTCTAGGAGTGCTGTGCCTTCATGACTACAGCCACCCCACCTTCTCACACTCACAAACTGACCCAGCAATACTTCTGAAACCAATCAGAGTCTGTAGACCTGCACTGCAATCACTGGAAAGCTACTGGAGAACCTCTAAAGTTGCTTCTCAGCCTAACATTTATTTTTTACCAGAACACACATTTGTTGTGAATTTAAATAGCTTTTTGTTCTTCCCAGCAGAGCAAAACAAAAGCTGAAAAACCAATCACTCTCTGTAAGTGCATCAGAGGTCTAATACTCAAACGTATTTTTTTTCTTTTTCATGTCAAGCCACCCATTCATATTGCTAGACCTTTTCTTTATCTGTTCCCATTAGAACTCATCTTCTTAAACAATTCTGGGTAACCAGAATTGCAGACAGCTTTTCTGAGGAGTATCACTACATTACTCTGCCCAACAACATTAACATTTCCTTTTCTCCCTTGAGAAGAAAACCCACATATTTTAATGCATCCTGAAGGATCACATTTATCTTTCTTATGTCTCTGTCTCATTAGTGCCTGATTCTGGGAAAGAGTACACAAAGTCCTTTCCTCCCTCAGCCATTTCCAGCTGATGAGCTTCGCGCTTAGTGCAGAAATCCCTATTGTTACTTTCAAAGGGCATGAATTTGCATTTTATATAACTGAATTACAATTTTATTGCTGTTATTACAGTTCTCAAGTTCATCTAGCTCTCCTTTTGTGGTATTGTCATCCACCTYTGTACTGGACATCCACACAAGCAATACTCATCTCCCCTACTGCTCAGGGAAAGGTCTGAAGAGCGAAATCCTTCAGCCTGATAAATCTTTGATTCATTTACAAAAAAATGAAAGAATTGTAACAGTGGAGAGGCACAATCAGAACCTTAGCAATCCTTGTATGCAAACACATACAACTCAAGTTCTAAGATTATTTACAAAAATCTCAATGTGCGAGTGATCTTGAAATTGGCTTTTGTGTTCAAGCACTACCAAACCCTTGTGRATGGAGCTTTAGATTCATGCCCCCTTTTACTCAGATATGATCTYGAGTTACAACAAATACTTTAGGAACAGATCCTTATCAACCTACACTTCTTGAGTATTTTTTTTATTCCAATGTTAATGCCATTATTCCAGAAAGTAAATAGCAGAGGGGAAAAAAAAATCCTAATTAGAAAGCAACTGTTCTGGCAGGCCAATGTACAAACAGGACCAAATTAGAATTGCCATCAGACAACAGTACAAGCCAGAAAGTACTAAATCTTGCACGCTTAACTCTGCATGAACTAAAACATGTTGTAGGAACTCTGCAAATAGGGTTTCTTTCTCGAATATCTGAAAACAGGGCTTCATCTGGCTTTTTGTTACAATCAAGTGATCAGTTGGTATGAAAGTTTACACAGATTGAGTTTTTGTCATTTCCAAACATTGTAAGTTAGCTTTTTACAAATGTTCTGGTTTTTAAGGTTTTTTTTTTTTGTTTTTTTTTTTTTTTTTTTTTTTTTTTAAACAAACTGCAGAAAAGGGACCAGGCACCCTTCCCAAGGGAACTGACTCCTGGTGTGTGAAAGCACTGCACACTTAAACCACAGCGACACAGCATCAGAAAAGGGTCCCTATACTCCAGCACCAGAAGAAGAAGTGGAAAGGAAGCAAATGCTGCTCTAATGACATCATTTTTTWATTGATTTAATGGGGCAGAAGTGTTAGTGTGATCCAATATTAACRCTCAAATAAGAACTGCTTCTGAAACCAAGCTTAAGAATTAATGACCTCAGGGCCTAAATATAAATGAAGCAAAAGGAAAGTGCCTTTATTGCTCGATTGTGGGGATGGCATAGGAATTCTGGTGGAAAAGAAAGTGAAAGGTGAGAACTGTAGTGTTAGAAAATTATGGTTAAAAATGTGGTAGAAAGAATGGTTAAACTGGCATTAACGGAGGCAGATGTCAATAATCTTCATGCACAGGCCCAAATCTCTCATGTGATACAGCCACTAGAGATAAGGCAGATGACTCCTGTCTATTTCATAGAATTAAACCAATATGGAATATATTCAACCAGAAAACAGGATACTTAATTTTTATATGCTTAACTTAATCATGAATACTTCTAAATCCCAAACTAAAGTGGCACTCAGTCAGGGCTGTGCCCTGGTAGTGACCTTCCAACACCAGTTTTGGACAGTGACACTGCCTGAATCACCCAGCTGCAGTCTGCACTCATTCTTTAATCCCTGGGAGTTTTCCTTTAATCCCTGTGCCCCTCCTTCAAGTACAGAACCAGCCTGGGTCTTTATTCAGCCATGCTGGGACAACCCTGTTTGCTACCAGGGCTCACATCTATTTTCCCCAGGGTACAAAGAATGGGTCAAAAGTTTTCTGCCCTATCAGAGCCACTGACAGAGAATCAAAAAGCACCAAACACAAAGCTGCTGAACAATGCATGCCACTTTCAGGCTGTGGGCTCTCCTGTAAATGTACTTTTGGCCCACTTAAATCTGTTTTTTTTTTTTTTTTAGAAAAGAACGTGTGAATTGTGCAGTCCCCATACTAACCGCATAACTAGTAGAAATAACATCACTTCAAGTTTTGTAATATTTTAAATAAATCTTCAGARAGGAGAGCTTAGACCTTAGGTCTATTTAACACCTGGTTAAACACTATTTAACCTCAGTGCACTAGCCCACTACTTTTCACAGAGGTTGAATTTTGACTAATAATGCCCCAATTAAACAGCAGTCATTGTCATTCACTATCATTAGGCTAAATTGGTTTCCTGGGAGATGTCCCAATAAAACAGCCATCCCGGTTAAATGCTTACCAGTTGAGTAAGATAGGTGACACAGAAAAGGGTTTGTAAAAGAAGAAATTCAACTGCTTTTTATCATTCTATGAAGGTGATTTGCCAACAATTTTAAGATCCCCTGCACTGAAGCACAGAAACTTTGTTAGTTTTCAAACATTTATCTGTGTGTATCTAGCAGGCAGTAAACAGCATCTGTGTAAATCCCATTTCCTTGCAGGGCTGGGACAACACGTAACACCAACTTACATAATATATGCCCTGTGAGAGGAGAAGTAACAAAATGCTGTAGGAACACAAAACTGAAGTAGCTCTCAAGTGCTCTGTGGGAGTGGGTTCAGAAGGCTAATTTAGAATGATCTGTGTTTAATATTAACAACTGAGAAAACGATTTCAAGATGATTTCACAGGAGTCTGGATCTTCCTTTCCAAATCTGGCATTTGAAAGTGTCTATCCAGAGCTGCAATAAGTTGGGCACCCAAGGCAAGACACAATTCATTTAAATTTAGCCATTTAGAGCAAGATGTCTGACCTAACCCAGTTGTTGAGAATTTCTCTGATGTCAGAGCAAGGCACTTCTGGTTGCAAAATCATTATCTCTGATAGGAAGAATGAATAAATTTCTTCAGATACTGATTTATCTCTAATCCCCACAGAGTGTGCTCATCCACATTAGGTAAGACATTTTTTCCTATTTAACTCCACAGAAGCTGCCCTGAAGGTCTGGCAGAACTAAGTGTGTGCCTTTCAGTCTGCAGGCTTTTTATAGGCCAGAGARGAAACAAGTGCCTGAGACTGGCAAATCCAATCATTCACCTGTACAGGGCAYGCAGCAAGCAGCATGGGCTAAAAAGGATGAGCCACATATCAATCTCAGTGKCTTGGACAGAAGAACAGTCCTGAAAGAAAAGCAGCTTTTATATGTTCATGTCAAATAGACGTAATGCTGTGGACACCCTGCCATGAAAAGGCACTAAAACACAGCTCTAATAGCAGAAAAAAGAGACAACTGTGTTAGGATGCTGTCTYTCTAAACCTAGCTCCAAGTTAACGCACCCTGATTCTTGGAAGACAACCTTTGTAGGCTTTGGAACACAACAGGACTGCCCTGTTGTCTGCTTTTCACAGGGTGCAATTGTAGCCTGCACCATGGCTTACACTTCACGTTAGAAACAAAACAAGCCAGGATTAAAGCAAAGCAGTCGGTACATCAAATCACACCTTCCTTGCACACAGTTCATGGAGCAGCCCATTTAATTGGAGCACAGACTAACACACACCTAACTTTGCAGTGCTATAAAGTTCAGCTGAGCACAGGGCTCATCACTGGCTGGCAATCACAGATGTGGGGAGCAATTCAGAGCTTCCACAATTCCTTTATGGTCATGCTGCCTTAAAAACCCAAAGAGATTTCACCACTGCACAGTTAAGTGATATTGAGAAAGGCTTCCTCAACAACCTCAGATAAAGAGAAGGGATTTATCTATTTTTAAGGAAAACTAACATTTTAGTACTATTTAATGATTTTAGAGTTTGTGACCTGTGTGGTCTAAGCATTGACCTGGCCAGAGGATGCCATCTGTACTTAGGTCAGCAAAAGCTTGTTCTTTGAATGAACCCTCAAATCCTTTCTTTCTTTAGTGACAAGAGTCAACAATGAGTTGCACTATTTGCAAATGCTGACTTTGTGGAAATTAGGAAACAAGCAAACATAACACGTTTTTTAAATGCGACATTCTGAAAGGGAGAATTCAGTGAAGTTGTGAACTTTGCTTGAAAACTGCCAAAGAGAAAAAGAAAAAAAAAAATAAAAGCTGTTGCTGTGATTAAAGTATGGTTGATTTTCCCTCAAGATACTGCAGCATCTGGGACAATAGGGACACACCAGGGACAAAGGAAGAGAAGCTGAATTTGAMAAGTCAGATTCTGGCTTATGGTGGAAGTCTTTCTCTTTCTGCTTACAGATACSATACTCCCTACAGTCTTGCAGTCAGTTTAAAGACCACAAAGATTTCTTTTTCCTGCTGCCTGTCCCTGCCCCAAGAGAAAGATCCCAGCACTTCCTGAGGTCTGAGGTTTGCACTGCAGCCTCTCCCTCCARCAGCTCTCTGGGGCTGATCAGCCCATGTTATCTTTTGAAGAGCAGATTGCTTACCCCTCTTTCCCTCATCCCATGGCTAATTAGCATCATCATTCTCCCTCACCTGCCCCCAGAAATACATTGCTACCCATCTCCCTTGCTTTGTTTTCTCCTCCTCTGGCTCCCTGCACTTTGGTGCTCTGTCCCCACCGTGCCTGTCTCTCTGCCCCTGGTCAGTAAAACGTGTCACAGCCCTTGTCTTCACCCTGCTCCACACCTGGAGGTGACCTGATCTATTTGTGTGGCAGTGCAAGGAACACGGCAAATCCTGTCTGAGCACTTGCTAAAAACAACCAACCTGTGATAGCCACCCCGAGGTATGAAACCCCACACCTTCCCTGGCAGCGAGCCACTTGTGTAACCAACATCTTCCTGACATTGGGAAAATTGCTTCAAATATTTTATCCAACACATCAAGTAAAAAGTGAATGGTAGCTCAAACACCAGCACTGAAAATCAATTCACGYGCCCAAGTGCATACAATAAAAGGTACTAAATTATTTTCACCTCTTAAGCACTGATAAAATAGAAAAGGCCAAAACTTACTTGCAATTTACCTGTTTTTACCTTGAAGATATTTTAAAGGAACCTAGCCCTCCAGTTATCAGACATTCCTGATTGAACTCAACTTTTGGTAGCAAAAACCTAATTATTCTGGAGACCACATTCAACATCTAATTTATATTTATACAAAAAAACACGTTAATACTCCAATGCTTGAAGCTTAGCAATTCAAAATCCCAGACAGTTTAGTTAATCATTTTTCTGAAAYACACCTCCAACAGAGGAAGTCACAGGTCACACAGTTATGAACATTTTGAAAAATTAAATACAGCCATTACCTAGAGAAAGTAATCTCTCTGATGAAATTTTATACCAATCCAATCTGCAATTGCTAACTCCTCTTCCCTCAAAGGCTTAGAGTACYAAGTCCTGCTACCACTGGGATTGCTACTGGTAAAAAATTGCTTTTAAGCATAAGTGATGGAAGCTTACATCATTTCTACCCAAAATTTATGAGTTTGAGCACTGATGCTGCTACCCACACGCACTGCAATGAATGGATGGCCTGGGATCTGCACCTGCAATGCACAACTGAGCTCAAGAGCCACATCAAACAAACAGCAAGGTCTGGTCCAGTTTTTGAATAGATGGTTAAAATTACAGTTTTCATTTTCTCTCTCCACCTTCCTGAAAACTTGTGTTGTATTTAGCTATAGCTGCAAAACCATGTCATTTCTATTGCACATTTAGGGAAAGGAGGCAAGTTAAAGGCAAAAAAGTAGATGTTATAGGATGCTCTTTGCTTAGATTTCCTAAGAGAAAACAATTTTCATGTTTCTGCAGCTCAGTAGCCCTTGACAGCAACTTCCCCATGTCTAATCTGTTCACATAATCTTTATTATTTATGCCAATGACATTGCATCACAAAGATGTCTCTACTGAGCAGTAACAGTATTGATCTGCAGAGGTTTATTTCAGTACTACCATGCACTAGTGGTGCATTAATGAGCTGCATTGTCCCTATTTTTTACATTCTGTTGGTATTTGTCTAATAATTTCTGCATCTTGAACATCCTATCAATACCAGAGGAGCACTGCAAACTGCTCATGCAAATTATTGTGTGCTTCTGTCCTATTTCACCAGCAATAACTGCACAATAGATAAATGCCTATATTTTTAAGCTCATTGGAATATTTTTAATGTGAACTGACCTTTGCAATTAATTGCAGTTCATTCTGGTGCTTGCTTTAAAAATAACTAAAAGGATTAATGAGTTTGTTTGGCTTTTATGACAATGTGGGTATTCCTGGTTGAATAGGTCTTCCTTTCATGCCAACAACACAATYATAACAAATTATGGTAACACAAAGAAAATAACCATGGCACCWAATTTGGAATTATTTTTTTCTAAATATAGACATGGATGTTTTATATGGACAGTAGGAACAAGAGAGAAGTCAGGGGTAAAAGGGTGTCATTTAAGACAAATCAATTTGCAAGTACCAAACTSCAGCTGTTCAGGGCAATAGCAAGTGTCACACACAGAAGATAAACYCTATTCACTCTCTGGCTTGAGGRGTTTCAGTCCCACATCCCTGGGAAYGAACACKGGGGCTGATCAAGACTGTCCAATGTCCATCACCCATTTTGCTTTCATTGCACTTTAATTATCAAATAYTATGCTTGAACATGACAGAGCTGAGCACTTTAAATCTGTTTGCTGCTTAGCATTTACACACATCTTTAGCAAAAAGAATAAGGGTCACATTTCCATTTAGCACTGATAATCTCATTTCACTCTTTCAGCACCTCTTCCTTTCCTTCTCCTCAGAGAACAGAGTGAGCAAATTCTGATTCTACATTCCATGTGAAGTTAATATAGGCAGAATATGTGACACTTTTGTGACATTTTACCACCCTTTTTTCCTTAGGCAAAGTTCATCCCTGTGCAAAGGGTCAACACAGAGACTGTTCAGCTGCTACGAATATGAAACTTGAGTMTTGTCTCTGTACAATAAGAATTTCAGCTAAAGTATATGTTATACAGGCATAATTTAAATYATGCTGCCTCTAACAGGCTCAAATACACCATTACTTCTCCTAAAGCTTTACAGAGGACAAAATGAGATCACAAATATCAGACCTGATGCCCAGAGCACAATATCCATGCACCCTACTCTAAACACTTCTCACACCAATGCAGACAGAGCCTAGGCTGACAGCTGGTAAATTCAAGTAAAAATGCTGCTAGAGTTCCCAGTTCAGACAGGAAGTTTTTTCTCAAAATTTTAGAATCAGTTCTCAACCCCCTATGCTGGTCTGAAAATTATCACGTGCTATGTATCAACTTCTCTCTGTCAGCATAAATCTGTTTGAAAAGCATCAGCTGGCCTAGCCMTGGCTGCTTGAATAGAAGTATCATGACATTGACATACCCACTCTGGGGTAAATTATTATTAACATTATTTATTATTCATATAACTATAATTATTTTAAATGTAATTGTAATAACAAAAAATTATACACAATTATTTAATATTAATTATTAATATCAGTGATGCTGCATTACCGTGGAATTGTAGCCTGTCTTTCCACTCTTAACAATTTTAATGGATTTAAAGGAGTCCAACACGAAAACACAACAGCAATTTCATCTCGTAATGGCTATTCAAAACTTTCCTGACCTCTCAGTGTATCAGTTTTACGACATGAGGAATATCTCATACAAATTGTAGAAAACAATCAGTGCACTGAGATTCTCTGTCCCCTTCCCTTTATTGATAAACATAAAAATTTGAAAGCTTTTAAATCCGGAATTCCCTGACTTTTTCAGGAATTCTTTCAGGAATTCCMTAACTTTTTCCTTCATCACTTCAAAATCATTCAAAGTGACTTAAGCTTCTAGAACCAGGATTTATAGGCACAATCCCTCCACCTGACAACACACCCCGGATTATTGCACTCACTCCCAGTTTGAAAAGCAATTCTGCACTTTAATATCATGTTCAAAATGTCCTCTCAGCAAAATCAGAGAGAGAACTGKGGATAGAAAAGGGCTGGCAGGTAGGGGTGTAAATTCTGATAGAGAGGCTAAAATTGCCAGCAGGGATGCTTGTCTAAGTGCACGGGTGCCAGACAGCTCCAAAGCTGAGAGGGAGGATCAGGAGTAAAGGGTATGGCAGAAATCACACAGCTCTGTATGAACCCCCAAAACRCTTGACTGCAACTCCAGATACCTGCAAAACTGAACACACCTCCTGTGAACTGCATCACAGTTCTTGTGAACTGCTTCCCAAAATACCAGGGACAGAGAAATGTCTTTTACTCATGCCCAATTTTCTATGATCAAAATAAAGCATGATGATGAATTTGGCAACTACACACAATTTTATCAAAATTGAATCTTTTCTCACAGTAGTTTTTATCTTTTGTTTTTAATACAAGAGTAAAAACAGTCTTAGGATCCAGCTTAATAAAAGAGTTTAATAGGTCCTTGACTCAAAGGAGGTATAGACTGGAGAGCCAAACAGGGAAACTGCAAAATAACGGCATTTATATTCCAACCTCCATTATGCAAAAAGCAGCAGGTTCTCATATACATCAGCATAAGGTGCTGACCAAAATGAAAGCAGCATTGGCAGCGTCATGTGAAGACTTACTAACATTGAAGCAAACCACAAAAACCGACTTTGTCTTTTCCACCCTTGCAACTCACATATATATCCCTTTACGATGAGAATGGATGATAACTGATGGGTACCCTGCTTTTCTAGGCTGCAAGGCTTCAGCAGCAACCTAACTCCTCATCAATGCATCTATAGGCAGGAGCACCAACTTTTCCCATTTTGCAACTTAACTGCCAAAAAGAAGCTAATTCTGTAGTCTGATGTCTTCCAGAAACTGAAGTTCTTGCATAAAAACAAACAGTTGCATGAAATATGAGCAAATACTACAGCAAGAAATAGCTGGAAAAAAAACTTGCTGTAGTCACATAATTAAAAAGTAGAAAAAAWTTACACTTGAAGATTTTATTCTATATTCATTTTCTTTCTTGCTATAGCACAGATCTTCAAAAATGAAAGCAATAAGAGGATGATCTGGCAATAACTCAACAGAAAGAACCATGTTTATTACARCTTCTATAAAATCAAAGGATTTTGTTACCTCTTCAGTAACATCAACAATTACACTAACAGAATAACAAAGTAATGGTGGAGGTTAATTAGGAGTGTGGCCTCAAACACTGTGTGCACAATTTGTACAATTTGCTTTCCTGTTGTGTTGTCTGTGCACAACTTGCCTGAAATGTCTCCTTGAACAGAGAAAATTTTCTCCTGATATAAAACAGATGCACACATCCCTTGGACTCCACAAACTTTGTTTGTGTGTCATGGTAGCCTTGTGGTAGCCCTGTTCTCYGAGATACTCAAGGAAATTTGGTTTRGCTCCAGAATATCCTGAAAAAGCTGTGAACTTTGGAGAAGCCTTTCAGTCCTTATGTTGAACACGTGAACTTGTGAGGAAGAGGAAAAGGTGAACTGTTTACACTCCATATCCCTGAACAGTTTTCAAGGCATCTGTGCACTAAATAAACTGGGGAGTCAAGAGGAGGCAAGGAAGGCATTACAAAGGAAACGAAAGGACTCATTTTTTTCTTTTTTTGCCCCCCATAATTTTACTAAAACTGTGAAAATGCTACTGGGAATGTCTAAGTGGTAAACTCTCCACAGGCATTCCTATAAAACTGGCACATAATGCTCTTATGGGCAYGTGTTATTAAAATACAAGACTATCCAGTATAAAAACACTGCATGCTATTTTCTGGTTTTCATAACTCCTGTATTACTTATAAAGAGATTTTTTTTTTCAAGAAAGCAACATGACTCGTATTGGGTTTATTTTTCTGATGCAACCAGGTGAACTGCCTGACAGACTGAGTTGTTTCTGAAGAGTTGAGTCAAGATGAATTATACACTTATACATTTCTATATTTGAGGTATTCAATTGTTGTTTAAGAAATTAATCACTGTCTAAACACTACCATGGTCCCCTTCACCAGCAGATCACCGTGCCTTACATGTACAATAAGGAAAATTAGCTCAGCAGCCAGAAAACCATTCTTGCACAGAATCTGTAAACACCCAACTGCCAAACAGTGCAAAAGACGAGGGATAATCATTTCTCATATGAATCATAAAACACAAAAAGGATTGTAACTCCAAGTGGATATAACTCCTCATAAGGATGCCTCTGCCTGCTCACATCAGCCAGGTATTACTTTCACAAGGGTGCAGATCAGCAGGCACCCTCAGCTGGCTGTGGCACAGAAGGCATCACACAAGCAGAGCAGAGCCACCATTCTGCTGGACAGCAAATCCCCAATTTAAAAGACAGATTATGTATTTTCGAGTAGAGCTTTGAGCTGACACCCTATTAACATTCCCAGCCTGCTGTTATTTCGAAGTGGTAACCCCTCAGATCAAAGTTATGTAAAACACAGTGATTAAAGTCTAGAGCTTAAATCACTTAAAACAGTTTACCTATAAAAGAGATCAATACCTTCTGTATTTTGACTTTGTCTTCACATTACTTGGGGAAAAAAAAAAGTAGTTTATATCTTATCCAAGCACCTTGGTGAATTATAAAATTTATGTCCTTTTTTTGTTCAAATACCACCTTTTATTACTGCCACAGGTAAAAAGGTAAAGTCTCCTTTCTGCACTTTATAATTTGATGAGATAAACTGGTACCTATGCGCTGATGTGAAAACTGGGAAATTTGCTGCTGAAGGGAACTGGAGTGGCACACAGCTCTACCAGAATGTGGGGAAAAAAATCTGACAGCTTCAGATTTCACACCAGCCCATGGAAACCCACAAATTTTCTGTGTGAGCATATAAATATATATATTTATATATATGTGTGTGTGTGTAAAGAGGATTGCAAAATGGCAGATGTAAGGAAAGATGCAGTGCTCAATGATAACTCAACCATTACTCTGAGGTTCTAATTGCCAAGTTTTAATTGGACCAAAATGCTGCATATTAAAAACATGGACAGAGTTGCCAACTGTACCATTCAGTACTGGGGCTGTGTTCACTTGCCATGTGATTTTTATGTGAATGCACTGATAATTCTATGATCCATTTTGCTTCTTAGACAATATCAGATTCCCATATATCTAATATCTAAAAATAACTCCACACCACTAAGCCTCTGACAGAGCTATATTACGGAGTTAGAATAGTTTAATAACTCCAGATGACAAGAGTCAATTAATAYATGAATAAGGATCTAGTGCCTCTCGAGTGAAGTTTTTACAAATAAAAAACTTCACTCTTTCTTTCTATGGAGTTTGATTAAAAAATAAATGGTTTTCTAATCAACTTTAACTGAGACACCAACGTGCCTAGATGAACCAGCTGCAATATTTCACAAATTGAATAAATGCGCATCCTTAATCCAGAAAAAATAGATAATCATTCATAATAGCAGGAACAGAAGCTATCTTTATTTTAGAGGAGGAAAGGAGGTTCAAAGTAAAAAAACTTCGTTGTGTAAGGAGGAACACACATCAAGAAGGTTTTGTTCCAAACCAAACAAAAAATATCCATAAYCTGATTCCTGAATGTGTTTCTGTTATTAAATCAAGGAACAGAACTGCATAAACCTGAAGCATTGCCTAGAAAGGTCTGACATTAATCTATCCCTCTGGGAGTGCTCAAATAAGCTGCTTGTGGCATTTTTTTTCCTTTCCCCCAAATCTCTCATTCTTCGTTTTAGTAAAGGGCACATCCAAGAACATTAGGTATTGAGGTTTCAGTAATCATGTTATCTTTTCCCAAAGTATATGATGGAACTCGCTGTCTGAAATTCAATTAATAAAATCTACCCTTTARTTAACCTATTAAGTTGTTAAATGCTTGAAGAATTACTTTAGCACCTTATAAAAGCTGCAGCTATGTCATATATGATAAGTAGCACTGGCATGACATCATGATTAAGTGAAGAAACAGCAGGAAAAATATGATCAATGCAATAGTGACTAACAGCCTGTCAGGGAATGGGAATGGGTAAATGAACAAAAACAACAGTGCAGGTAAGAATTTTTCACCAAGTAAGTGTCTATATCTACAGAGCATCACAGCATGAACATTCAGCAATTATTTGCAAGAGAGCATCTATTYAAGGGAGGTACAKGAGCAGGAATCCCAAGAAGGAAGCAGTGGATGGCTGTGGTTTCAGGKACTGCCCTGTTGAGTCAGATGCACCCACCCTAAATCCATCCYTCTGCACTGGTGCTGACAGACCTTCCCCTGGCTGGGAAAAGGGAGCAGCACTAGGGTTCCTAATCWCAGCCTGAGCATCAGTAAAGTCCCACCTGGCACAGGGGATGCCTAAAGGAATTTTAGGGAGCTCTTAAACTTTTGTGAGGTGCCAGGATGAGAGAAGCAGCAGCACCTGCAATTGTGAGTGACTGAGGGAGCAGAGAAAGGTCAAACAYGAGTTCAGAGGGACTGTAACTTCTCTTCTGGAGAAATCCCACATTTCACACTTCTGAGTAATCCCAACTTATCTTAAATCTTGACAGCAGCTCTAAGCTTTTTATTCCACAAATCAGAAATCCTACACGTCACCTTCCAGAACACATGGGAGAACTCATTATGGCTGGTTAATTTTCTTAGCAGATATCTACTGAGAAAGCSTCTCAGTGAAGATACTCTCATCTGTCACAAAATTGTTTCTCTTAGTCCCTAAATTCCTTWCAAAGRAGCCAGCAACTGATTTAGAGACCCMTGTCAGGAGAAAATTAGAGCAATCTGAGAAAAGTTCAGTGACCTTCTGGAAAACAGTGTTTTTTCCCRTCCATCCACTGTCCCTGCCATCTGAAACCTCTTGCTGTTGCATTAAGTGCTTTCTTGCTGCAAAGTCTTAGATTTTTATCTATCTACACCTAAGAAGACAAAACACAGTTATAATAGCAAAATTTTRCCTTTGCAGACAGTCTGCAATAGTTAGGAGATATTTTGCCARGTCCCCAGTGGAGTGAGAGATACTGCCAAAACAAATTTTTTGGAAGAAGCTTAGGATATTTTTTCTTCTAGAAAATTGACTAAGTGTGTAAGAAGGAATTCTTTTTTTTTTTAACACATCAGAAACAGGTACACTGGAAAAGCTTTAAAATACAGATATTTACCCCATTTACAGCAGCTAATTAAGAACATGAATTGCAATGCAAAAATGATGGTAATTAGAAATTATATCATCATCTGTTTCAATGCTGAAAATATTTACAAACTAGAGGATGCTGCTGCTTCAGAAATTAAACCTCAAGTAAAGCGTTTTGGTATCACCCATACTCATGAGAAAATCTGAATGCCAGACATATCTAAACTGAAAACCAGCAAAACTTCACCTTAAATTCCTTTCAGTCCATTCACAGGAAGGTGACAGATGAGGGCTTGGGCTGAAGAGCCTATTTAGCCATGTAACAGAAGTTGCATCTTGTCAACATGAAAAGCAAAAGACAAGTTATCTATGCTTCAATATCACTGTCATACACACTTTTTTTTTTTTTTTCTCAGTGCCAGAGATATTTTAAAGGGAGATTTGGCTTTTTGAACACCTTTAATAGGCTTCCTCAGAGTTTTAATTAGTAGGAGATCCAAGCAGTAGCTGACAGCTGGCAGAATCTCCTGTCGTGAGATAAAGTCAACCTAATTAAGATTCTGGAAGGAAAACACGTTCTTCCCAACACCCTTAATCAGTCAGGCTTGGTTGAAAATGCAATATGGAACCTTTTGCCTTGACAACAACATAACCTTCGAAATATGGCACTTCCAAACAACAATAATAGGGGAGTGATTTTTTCATATGGAAATTYAGTAAAACTCCTAGTAAAGCTCTGAAATGCATTCTCCACCTTCCATTTAATAAATGTTAATATAATTTAGGATTATTTGTCATACTTAAGGTTTGACATTTCATGACTGAGACATTTTGTGCTATCAGAATCACAGACAGTGACATATAAGCTGCCCCTAAGAGATGAAGCAAGTCTTCTTTTCCCTGGCCCTTGTAAGATTATCTATTTACAGCTKGAGTGGAAATACAACCAGAACATTCAGGTTGAGCCAGATACACACAGGCAAAGGGAGATTTGTCTTCAACACAAGCCAAGGGCTGTCTTGTCAGCTCAGGTTCAGGTGTCTGTGCTCTCTGTGCTCTGCTCAGTCTGCAGCTGAGCTGGCTCTCAGAGCAAAGACACCCCAGCAGTCAAACTTTAAATCACTACAGCCATGACTACCTCAAATTTTGCAGTTATGCAAGCTTGATCCAAGCTTTAGCACAGCAAGCAGAAGTCCTTTTACTGTTTTCTTTTGGTTTTGTTTGGGGTTTTTTTAAGTGGACTAACAATGCGTTTTGGTGGCAAACATCAGTATCAGACTCGCCTTTCTGTTTACCTCAAATCGTTACTGCCTACAACCAGTTCCAAACACCTGGCCCACTCCTGGCATGGCAGACTGCAGAGAGAGGAAGAAGATCCAGAAAACAACCCAGCTAAAAATAAACAGCCCAGCACAGAGCACTRTCTAGAGTGAGGGTTGCCTTGAAGATCAATGCAACTCCCAGCATGTCCAAGCACTACAGCGGGCAAAGATAGATTTGAATAGAAACATCATTTAAAATCACAATAGAAAGTCTCCYCTGCCTTCTTTTCTCTTTCTACAGCATTTCTCTGCCCTGCATTCACTTACAGCTCAGAAATAACTTAATACTTACACTGACTTTCTACTCGTTCTGCACATGCCCTGGTTCTTCATTGCCATATGCAATGTACAATCAATCTCTCTGCAAATGCAATAATATCACAGCCATTGTAGTGTCATCACATATTCTAGTCCTTTTAGACAGTTGTAAATGGCTGCAGAAGACACAAGGCAGTCAGGAATCAGGCCTGCAGTACTTAGAGTGATTACAATGAATATGACAATAATCCCTCTCTTTGTAAAACAGAATCCCAGGAAATGTGTATACACGAGGTTAAAGCCTCTTGGAGCAGCTGCTAAGATGCTGCGTMGACTGCTCAATTATGCCATTAAAGCAGCAGCAGCCAGCCAGGTGATTTGATTGTGGGCACAAGAGCTGTCAGGTACAAAGCAGCAGCAGCTGATTCCAAGAGCCCATCTCGGCCAGTCCGGCCAGCACAAGGTGCAGCCACCGTGAAAGGAGCTGCGCCAGCAAACTCTTCTTTCTGTTCCCCCACTCACACCTGAATAATCTAAACAACAAATGTAATTGTGGCAGGAACATCCCAGACCTGCCAAGGGACTCGTGAAAGGCACAGGGAGCCGTGACAAAAAGCACTGGGAGCGATTGTTCAGCATGCTGCCATTTTGTACTGCGATAATAAAATCGGTGACAAAGCTACCCTTGAAGTCCAAGGCAGCATTATTAATATTAATACTTAAAATTGGTCCAGTCTTATTTATCTTTTGGAGAGTGCTTTCAGACCTGCAGGATATACCCCTCCYAGCAAAGAACAGGGAAGAGCTGCCTTTTTTCTCCTGATATATTGCTCTTTAGATATTCAGATGGGTAGCTACAGGGCCACAGCCAGGAAAGCTGCATTTCCATTAAGTTACCGTATTCTATAGACAGGCACTCTCCTTGWTTTTCACTTTCAGCATTCCACATTTCCTTTTTTAAGTCAGCTAATTTTATTTCTGCCTTCTTCACTTCAGCTCAATATCTAAGTAACAGTTCCAAGTCCAGTGCAGTTAACATCTTGCTCTGTGTCCTTCTGGCACAATGTTTTCCTCTGCAAATCCACAGCACACAATTAATTTCCATTACCAGGACAYCTTTCCTGACTGAAGCTGCTGTGACAGTCGCTCTGCACAAAGTCACAACACTTCCACTTCCATCCTCACCAGGCAGCAGTGACAATCCTCTCAGCACCTGCCCTTCCATCCCTYCTCCCTCATTTGTCCACAAGCTGCYCCAGTTTTCCCTGAATAACATCTCCCAGATTAAGCCTTTCCACCAGCTCTTCTTTCAAGGACTTTACCTGCAAATGCTCTTAAAACTACATGCAACTTCTTTTAGAATAAACAAAGACCAACATTTAAATGAAGCAAAAAAATGCAACACAATTGCTGCATRAAACTTCACCAATGACTACCTTTATGCTGGTACAACATCACTGATTTAGTCAAGTTATCCAGGAGCCCAAAAATCCCAGCTAATATTTCATCTCATCTCTAGAGTACACCACCTGRACCCACATGCTTTTAGAAACCAACAAATGAAGCTAGGCTAGGCTTTTTTTTAGGAGAAAAAACAAATTAGGAAGGAACCAAAAAGCTTTCAGAAAACTTCATGCTTCAGGACATCAACTTAAAACAGACCAGCAAAGCCCCAAAATCCAACCAGACAGACACAGACCTGAACCTCCATCCTCCCCCAGGGAAATTACTGTCCCTCATCACTTGAAGAGGMCTCAGGCCATGCTTTGAGGCAATAAAGGCAGAAATTCACATAAAAAAAAGGACAGATTTCAAAAACAGATAAAGAAAATGGAGAGATATCTGCTTGCTCAAGCATCTATCCTACCATTGGTCTGGGAGCAGAGCTGCAGCCAGAAGCATCTGGATGAAGCTGGTGGAGAAGACTTCACTTGGACCAGCAGGAGCCAGAGCCAGGGGAGGTCTGAAGACAAACCAAAAGTTCAGCAGAAATTCACAGAGGCTAAAACAAAAGCTGATAAGCCCTTAAATAGAGCCAGGTGGAGCCAGTCATGGTCTCACCTGCCCAGGTGAGGACACTCAGGGTCAATGAGGACACTCAGGGTCAGCACCAATCCCAGCCCAGCTGAGGACACTCGGGGTCAATGAGGACACTCAGGGTCAGTATCTGCCCCAGCCCAGCCCAGCTGAGGACACTCAGCACCATCACAGAACGCAGTTATTTCCCCAGAGGGGTTGCAGTTGTCACAAACAAGCAGACTGACTTCAACAAAATAATTTTAAAGCATTAAATCCCCCCTAGTGCCCTACACCGAGGAGCTTGTTATTTCACAACTTTGTTCTTATTTATGGTTGAAATGTCAGAAATTAAGTGCATCTAAAACAAACCCTAATTTTCATCCCAAGGGCATGCCAAAGGCATCAGTCACACACCTTGCACCTTCTACACCTCACACAGCAAGAGGGCTGAAACAGCCCTGCTGGGGCAAGGTAGGCAGGAATCCTCAACACCCTTACAGTGACAGAAAAACRTGTAGGTGGCCTTACAAATATTTATTTGTAGGGGGCTCAAAAATGAGTGTACAACCTGCTCAAAAATACCCACAGGATTTTTCTATCTCACAAATCAAGAAACAAAGGAATTTAATAATTAAGGAGAAGATGTTAAGCTGGTGTAAAGCAGTTTAGCTCCTCAATTTAGGTGGTGTGATGAAGGGTTTGCGGGATGTGGCACAGAGAGCACCTGATTGACACCAAGAGCTTTACACACATATTTCCATGCAGAAATATTAACTAGGAAATTGGAATTGAAATATTTAGGATTATGAAGTGATACAAATTGAAGAAAAACAAGAATCTAAAGTAAACCATTTTCCACTTTAAACTGCTTCAGTGTGGAAAATCTCCCTTCCCAATTTTTGAATAGCATCAAAGATTCTCTCTTATGTAGATTTTAGTTTATTGAACTACTGGTCTGTACAATTTGATGCCCTGCCAGAAAAAGTGGACAACAACTGGTGCCTCAGAGGACTTTCTGCCCTGTTACAGCTGCTCTGCTTGCATGAAGCAGCGCGAGAGCTGAGGATACAGAGTTAAATTTTTCCTGATCCCCGAGGCAATCAATGTATTCCTTGGAGTATGAAATTTGATTACACTTATTATCTTAGCTTGCATAGCTCTGGCTGTCCTTCCTGCATATAAAATATTTCAATCCTGTTAGAGATCCTGCAGCACTTGATGTGATCCCTTCCTCAGGCAGGAGTGCTACAGGTGGACTGTGCTGTGTGAGAGTCCACCAACTCAAATGTCAAAATACGAGATTTTATCTGTGAGGGTTTACACCACAGGCCAAGGAGGAAACTCATGATAATGGCGCAGCCTGAGGAAACTTCAACTGCCATTGTAATGCAGCACTTGTTCTAGAAGTAAAATATATTTATACTCCATCCTCRGTGCTGTCAATGCAAGCCCTTTCAGGGACACTCATTTTAACCTCAAAATTTGACAAATTATTTTATACTTGGCAGAAAGAGAAGAGCAGTCAATGGAACCTAACTGAATAAGAAATCACAAAATACCTGAAATGAAGAACATGTTTTTAATTGCTTACTTCACTCCCACCCTAATGTCTGTCTGTGATGGATGATGTGACAGAATAATCCTCACTAAATTTGAAGTAAATTAGAATTAGCAGAAGTGGCACTACATTTATCTTATTCAATAATGGCTCTTTGTTTCTCTTTGGTGTCATCCTTTGGTTTTCTAGTTGATGGAATTATTCAGTGTGAGGGATGAGATAAAAAGGGTACAAGATTAATAGGGTAGAGGGAAGGGGTGAAGGCCAAGTGTTCTCATGACATGCACATTAAGTGCATTAAAGAAACACATTATGATCAAAAATGTCTTTCTCAATGACAGCATTTGCTACATTACCCAGTGTAAGAAATTCTGTGCTTCTGAATGTAGCACAGTTTGCTTTCATGTAGCTGACAAAGGCACAGGCACCAACAAGGAAAACTTGGGGTTCTTTCATTTCAAGAAATGCCTTACCTTGTTGCCCATTAAAAGGTGAAGGATAACAGAATTATTCATTTAAGAAGTAGTGCATTACAAGGTTCAGTGCAAAACGAACCATATCTGCTCAATACTTACAAAAAAAGAAAAATATGCTATTTGCTTTTGCCAGRTTTTCCCAGAAAAAAAAAGCTTGGTCTTTTGACAGTGGGTGTCCAACCATATATAAACACTCTCTCCTGTATTAGCTAATTCTGATAAATACTGCCTGGGAGAAAGCACAACACACTGAGCCACTGAACACCACAACTGCAGGGAGGGTCCATTGTTCACTGTCCAGAAGAGCCACATCCACCCCACTGGAGAACACAGCACTGACTCAGACAGCATTGTAATTGTGAGCTYATTTATTCAGCAAATGCATGGGATGCTGCAACTTTCATCAACTGTAGTACTACAAGAATGCCTCAAATATAGAAATAATTATTTAACAAAAAACATGCTGCCATGGTTGAGAGAAATTAATTTGGAAACAAGTGGCATGTTCATGAGTATGCTTCCTTTGCTATTTGAATGCCTCCAACACAATCCTAATAAGCATTTTTGAGGAGTAATTGACKTGGTCATTCAATCTGAACGTGTATTTGAAGGTTATTAAACTCATACACATGTCCACAGAATTAATATATTGAAAACTCAATTAAAATTGAAATAGAAAATCAGCCATCTAGTCCTAATACAGTGGTGTTGTCTCATGACAGCAAAACAGCACAGCGCTCTCATCCATTGCTGACACAGCATTCACTTCCTTCTCAAACATTTCTTTCTCTTTTGACTAATTCCCAATTCAGTTACCCAATTTTTGTTATAATTCCGAACACCTGCTGTATTAACAATCTTACCTTTGTTAAAGTTGCAAACCTCAGTGAGTGTACATATTTGAGCATATAAAAAATAAACAAGCAGCTGATTCAAAATGTGCCATTAAGAGGCATGAATGCCAGTAGCCATAGGGAATTTTRTTAAAAATTTCCCCACATTTTGCTTACCCCAATCTTTCTTGAAAAACTTGAGGACTCTGATCATGTTTTCTTGCAAAAACTGTGAAAAATCTTTTGATCTAAAAATGGATCTGAAGACAAAAGAGCTGAATATTGAAACAATACCCAAAAAGCTCTGAACACATCCATAYATGTCAATTTTAATATAAATAAGAGATATTAATGGTGCCAATAAGCTTATTTATACTCACATTTAGATGCTGACCATTTCCTTGTAAAAGAAGAATTCAAGGTTTGATTCCATGTTAAACCTTAAATTAATAAGACCTCCAGTTTAAACCCATCCCACATTAATAAGAGCTGTATAGTCAAACAGGTAGCATGAGCTACCAAGGTCACACTTAGCAGGATAAAATCCCAAGAAAAATCACTATTTTGTGGATGCAAAATCTTGATAAAATCATATAAAATACTAATTTTGTCCATTTTATTAATATAAAAGATCCACAAAAATATATYATATTTACAGGGAGACCAAGATCTACAGCTCAAGTTTATACACCCTGAAAGATTTATGATCTAGTTAGATAGATGAGGAGTTATGGCAGCAAATTTGAGTTGCCATAGTTGAAAAAGTGATGTATTGTTAGAAATAATAAATACAGCAAAATACCTCAGGTCTTATTAATGCTCAGATTTCATCTTAAGCATCAATAATTTCCATGTCTAAAAGCATAAATGCAATTAATTAAATTGCAATTAAAGAATGTTCTCTTTCATCACACTGGATTAATTTATCTCAGAGAGATTGTGTTCATGTCCCTAATCCTAAAATGTAAAGAAATTAATGGGAACTTTCAAGCTGGGTAGCTCTGGACATGCAGTCCTGTATCAATCTCTGAGAATAGCAAACCAGCTAATACAACACTTTTTTTGACTTGCTACAAGGACAGTACTACAAACTAATTTTTGTCTCTGGCAGCAAATTGGGTTTTGTTTGGGAAATTCAAGGCAATAATATTCACATTACACATATGTGCATGTTTTTTCCCTGTATTTTGTCTTTGTCAGAAAGATCTCATCTGTTCAGGATGAAATGTCATTCCCTTTTAATAAAAACACACGGATTCAAAGTTTACACTTGAAACATGTCAAAAATAGATACTAAACTGGTCATTCAGTTGTGTAATGTTTAATCAGGGGACTGGTAGTAGTTCAATACAGTCAAACCCAGTAAAATTGCTTTTCCTTCTATCAACTCTGAACTTGGATATTTGAATTCAAAAGGACTTTTAATAAAAGTTAAGTTACCACTGGTATAGGAGGCTGGAAGAACAAATCAGAAATATTACTGAAAARCAAAAATAGGCTGAGACAGTTGAGGCTTGGAGCAAATGGATCCAGGTTACCCTCCTGTCGAGGACACTCATTACTTTCAGGCAYGGGACAAATCCASTTGKTTTTTTTTCACATTTTGGTCCTCARGRATGAAAAYAAATTAWTSYTTTCTTTCTGTCCTTATAYATGAKCTTCCCTTATCTTTAAGAACAGYTTCCTACCTTATGAATGGATGTGTGCATGTGTACATATGCAGGTGTGTGTACACACAATACATATTTCAATGACCATCTACACACAAATATGCAATCTCCTCTTGAAAAGCAAACTCTAGTGTGGACTCCAAGCACTAAAGTTATATAAAACAGAATTTAACTATCTCAGTGCAGAAGCAAAGGAGTATGGAAACAGAATTTCTCAGTGTTTCTGCGAAAATATGCATGTGTGTGTCTATTTTTGTCTGCCTACACAGTCGCCCTGTGATTAAKCCAAATTATTGTGAAAAGGGAGTGAAACGAAAAACCAGACAACACATGGATAGCTTAACACTTCTGACTTTGAAAACAAAGTGAACAACTCTTTTTCACTGCTGCTATTCTAATACAAAGACATACAACACATAAAGTGACATAATTTACTTTGACACACCATCATTATTTGTGATGATAAATTAATAAGCAGCACCTTTGGGTGCTGCCAATTCATTCTGTTCCTGTCACAGCTGATTAGAATTTCTGACTGAGATGTAATAAAATGGAGAGTGCATTAATATCTGATAGTTTCCTTTGTTTACTTAATGCAGAACAATTACTGCTTTTTCATTCCCCCAATCACAGTTTTCTCATAAACAGTGAGCATTTCTACCTCTTGCTTACAGAGCTGAAATGGAAAAGGTCATTACTCACATTTTATTATTGCCCAGAGCTCTCAGTTACTGTGAAATAGAGGAGTAGTGGTGATTTAAATATGTAACATATAGTCAACTAATCACATTTGTTTAAAAGATCTATGATTAGYATTATTAAAACAAAATCACAATGCCTGAACATTCTATAAATTTAATCCTAGAATGCTTGACCCTCAGTAAAGATATTCCAATAGCATGTAGACTGTAGACCACTTCCATCAGTTTGAATATAACAAACATGAGTCGCATTCTCAAACCATCTGCATTCCACTCCAACAGCACTGGCCTTTGCAAAACATGTTCAGGTCATCCTAAATGCATTTATCTCTTTTTACATACCACAAAAAAAAATCAACTTAATTTTTTTAACTGTCTTTGATTACCATCATCCTGTGTGACATTGCAGATTTTATTCCAGTTACTACTGTATATTATTGCTGAGTATCCCTGCTTTTTAGATTTTACTGCTACTACATCTGTTTCTGGAAATGGCAGGAATTCTCTCCTATAGTAGGCATACAAATACTTTAACCAATAGCTTTCCGTAGACAACAATTCTCTCAAATCTTCATTATAGGGCCTGATTCTATTCTAAGGTTATTTCACATCATTCTAGCAATTTAAAGAGTATTTTCATACTCTGTAAAGACTATTTGATGCTAAGGGTAGGCAGATGCGAACTGCACATGGGAACCAATCCCAAAGGATTAAACGAAGGCCTAGCTGAATTGTCATCAGCGAAGCCACCGACTTCAGTCAACCCAAAATCTCATTTTCTCTCCCTTATTTATGCTGAAGATCTCCAGCCCATGCTAACAGGTTTCTCTATAATAGAGATGAGTGGTGTGAATGCTGCCCTGGCTGGCAGGAATCCCCTCGTTCTGCTGCTGGTGCTGATGTTCCCACTGTGTCTTTTGATAAGTTAATGAAGGTTAATTTAGTAGGAGCTGTGGGTGCTAAAYATGCTGAAAATCCAGACTTTTTGGATGCGTTTAAATCACCTAATTTMAGCGAGCTAGGCCCCCTGCACCACTTAGAAATTTCAGGCAACAGGCTCGCAGTTACACTATCAGGATTAATATGCTAATACATAATATGCTAATAAAATTTGCTAAGCATTACTATCCTAACARTCACTTACACATAAACCTCAACTCAGACTTTCTGTGGGATATTTGAAACCACGAGCACAAAAAATCTGTGGATGGGAAGACATCTGCCTTGTCTTCAGTTTGGAATCTGATTATGGGTAAACCATAATAAAAACCTGGGGAAAACTTTTCCATTAATATTTACTGGAAGCATATTGTGTAGCTAAACACTTTTAGGGCTTTTATTTGCTTAAGAATGTCCCATAGTAATTAACAGATTTCATCTGCAGATTACCTTGGGGATTTTCTATTCTTCTCTGAAGCCAAGAAGGAAAGTAACTGGGTTTGGCCAAGGTCAGACAGACATTTGGGCTGCACTGCAAACTGAAATCCTTCAATGACGTGGCTGTTGCCTCCTACCAGTTTTTCTTCCACAATTCTGTAAGACAGATTTTTTTTCTGAAGTTATTATTGCCTTGATTTCTTGTGTCACAGAAACATACAGGGCATGGGACAACTCAACAGAATGCAGCCCACGAGGGGAGCAGCAGCGTTCAAAGCTGTAATTCAGAGCTCCTTGAGAGAAGTGCTGCAGCTCCTCCCGGCACTGCTCTGTGCCAACAGCAGCCAGCGAGGATGGCAGCATTCATGGCCCAAGCTGTTGYAGCCTGGAGGCAAAATCAAGAGAATTAAGCCTTTTAAGCTCTTCTTCTTTCTTGTAGCTGCTGCCCAGACAGTTTTGTGCATGATGAAGAGGAAGCCAGTGGCTCTCTTGGGAGGAGAKCTCCTGAGTGCCACAAGCTTAGGCCAGCGCTAAAGCCTCGCGGTCGCCCTCTGAAAAAGGCAGCACATTTTAAATGTGCTACAAAYACCGCTGTTGGGAGCCCCAGATGTGATGGATGTGAACAGATGTTCTYTTTATGTGTCTTTGGTAGAAAGATACAGCATTTCATGGCGCTGGTGCTTGGACCGTTTCTCGCTTATTTAATTAAGAAATGATGAAATGTGGGGAGTGATGCACAGAAAGGGCCAACTCCCAACCCCAAGGAACTCAAGGGAATGACTCCTTGAGATAAATGGACACTGCATTAGGAGCTAAGTGCCACGTGGCTGTACAGACTGCTGACACAATCACTGTAATTTCAGAAAATAGCTTGTTCTTAAGAGACAGCCTGAAGTCTTCATGTGTTTAGAAAAAAAAAGAGATAGAAAGAAAGAAATTTTGCTCCTAAGTTGGTCTAATCTTCTTAACTGTATCAAAAGGCATGAGAAGATTTAGGAAAATGAAGCTCAGAGGAGAAGAAAGAGCCAGTCAAAGGATTTTGGAAAGGATTAAATATTAGTAGGGGATGATATGAAAGAATACAATAGAGCCACAAGGTTTGAAGATTTACCTGTTCTCTGCCATTAGGTGCAATGATTATTTCCTCCTATCTGCCACTGGGAAGAGATGCTTTGAGGGTAGAAAAGGCATTTTTGTAATCCTAACCATCACTCTTATTGTTATTATTAAACCCTTACACAAGGGAAATTCAATAGGTTCTTTGAAAAGCAAAGACTATATTAAAGGGGGATTTCACTTGCAAATATACAGCCTGAAAACATGAGAGACAAAAGGTAATACCAAAAAAAAAAAATACAAACCAACACTGAAAGAYTCTCACACAGTTATTTTAATTATTGTTGTGCTGGATTTAAATTGCAATTAACTTCTAGAGGTTCTGTACAAATGAGATGTACTTGGGGCTCTTCTGTTTCAGGGACACAGACTTAAAACATCCATGCAGTGATTATGCAAAGCATAGCAAAGCCTGCTCTGTAGGACTTAATGTGATCTAATATGAGCAACAAATGGTGAGGAAAACTACATCCAAGCACCTGGACAAAACCCAGAAAGTCTAACTCTGCCATTTTGGATGTTTGAACATTTTCATTGCAGTTTAAGACACATGTGTTGCTTGTTCTTTTAAAGAATGCTTTATGAGCAATAATGTAAAASACAACTGCAGCCACATGCAGCTTGCAGAGAAATAAACCAGCTTTAGACAGGTATCCCTAATTCTATGACAGATTCTAYCTTCACTTTGTCTTCATTGTGCCTTCTTCACACACAGCTCTGAATTTCAYATGTTCTTGTACCATGTGGCATTATGGGCTAGATGTTCAAGATGYGTTGGGTAACATTTGGCCTAAGGTACAACATATTGGAAAACCTGCTCCTCCTGCTCTCCCCATACTTACTGTCCTTTGGGGTAAACTGATCTGCCTGTGAGACACTGAAATTTTATGGCTTAAAAAAATAATAAAAATCTTCCCACTCCCCTCTTTTACTCACAGCATCTTCCATCTCTTGTCCCTGCCCTTCCTCCCACCCTGTAACACTCTGCTGGCAATATCCACAGACAGGAGATGGGCCACATCTATTAACCAATAGGTTTGGTCTATTACCAATCCTTYTGTCATTCAGGAAATCATCCAATGCCACCTGCCAGCAAGTATAAAGGGAAGAAATACAGGACACGAGTTCCCACAAGTTTTTTGCAGAAATGATAGCAAAAGAAGGAGCTGAAAAGCTCCTCACCAAACACGTAAAATGCTGGTTTCATGCTGAGGGAGGAGAAGGGGAACAAAGGCCAAGCAGCTAAATCTGATACTGACAGGTCAAGATTTGTCAAGTGTGAGTGGTATTGGGCAAATGGAGACAGATTCTACCTAAATTCCATACCAAGAGGAGCTGGGTTTTCAATCTTTGCTTTGACAAAAGAAAATATGAGCACAAATATAAGGGATTAACAGTAAAAAAAAAATAATTTATGATGAATCATTAACATTCAATACCATAACATGCAGCTTAAATATCATTGATATTTGAAATAGTGATTTCAATGTTTTCATTACAAAGCATCCAAAAATAACTGCAGGCAATAGCTGTTAGTATTCAAAGGGTTTCAGAGGAAATCTCCACCTGGTTATAGGTAGTATTCTATTGTGAACAACTGGAAATCCAGTAATTGTACATATTTTGGATCAATCGTTGTTTCCCCTAGTAGTGCTGAGGAACTGTCAGTTCCACTGCTGAAAATGATCCTTATAATGTAACCTCAATCAAAAGATATAATAATAACATTGATTTCAAATCCAGCTGTTAGTTTTCCAATAAACTCCAGACATAACARCTGCTATTTTTTCTCCATGAATCATATTTTGACCATGATCTCTTTGTGCAACTGCATCCTAGTGGATTTTTTTTTATTAGCAAAAAGAACACAACTTACAGCTTTTCTCCTTCCTGTTTTCATTTATCCTAGTACTTTGTATTATTGCATTGACCTTAATAGCAGAATCTCCCCTTTCATTTATTCAACCTTAGCCAGAGAGGAACAAATGCTTTACAGTCCAGACAAGAAATCTGAATAAACTGGCAGAGTGAGTATAAAGTCCACAGGGTAATCTGTAAATGTAGATTATGCTTTTCATTATAAAATACAGCCGTGAAGTACTTACATGTAAAAGCAGCAMTAAATTTTAACAATACAACACAGTTGCAAATCTATATTTTAAAGTGCTGGGATGTTTTCTGCTACCAAATAAATTTTTATCTGTGAAATAGAAATATGGCCTCAGAAGCCTATAAATATGGGCTTTCTTTGCCTTGGAAGGTTGCGAGATTTATCTAAATATGAATTGTAGGCAGCAGCAATGACACACTGTAACTTACCATGATTAGCTGAAGACAGTAACATCTAGAGAACTGTTTCCTTGTATTACAGGAGTCATCTTTGTGGGAGGATATAAAGAACAATGTAATGTATAACACACCAGGAAAATGAAACAACACTCCACTCTATGTTTTCTCATGGCTTCAAAGTAAATGTATTCCCATTTTATATTTCAGGGTGATATATAGTAAACATTTGTGGGAAGGAGTATATGTAGCAAATGTTATTTAAACTAAAAAAAATAATTCATGCAAAATTCATCAGAACTTCATTTTTTCCTTATTTCACTCCTCTATCACAGTTAAAAATGGTCTGTACCCTCAACAGCATTTCTCATCCAGCAACCTCAATATGTATGTTGTAAAGATGAATGGATGAGGTGTTTAGAGTTAATGATCTGTATCATATTGCATCCATTTAGCTAAAGATATATAATCCCACACAGTTTGGTTTATATTGACTCTTATTCAAGAACTACATCTTTGAAAGGCCATCATGCTCTGCTGACAGGTTAGAAGATGAGAATAAATAAGACAATATACTCAGCTTTCTGTTTTATAGATAAAGTCTACAGGCTATTTGATAGTTTTACTTCCTGTACTTTACAGTGATATTAGAGTTMTTTATTACCAAATTACAGTCACATTGCATTTTATCACTTAAACTTTCTGTGCTTTGGAAACATTTTATTTCTGCTAGCATAAACATATTCTATATCTGAGTGTGCACGAGTGTATATTCTGAATAAATACATCTGATTTCAGTGATTTTTATGCACTCCTATAAACTGCATCCTTTTATGTCTATAGAATGTGATTCACCTCAAAGTAACAGTTACCACAAAGAAGTTATACAACTTTAAATACAATAATTGCAAAAACACTTAGACAGTAATAGATGTAGGTTTTAAATAAGAATGATTTAGTATGTTTCYTGAGCTCAGAGCTGTCCTCTGTTTCTYRGTTAATGCTGCCTTTTAGGATTACACTGTTGTGCCTCAAACCAGCTGAGGAGAAATCATGGGTAGTTTGTTATTTTTTCAGATACAGTGGGTCAGAAAGGCTGGACTGGATATTCCATATTCAGAGAGCACATTTTTACCAAATACAAAAATAAGGCTGCAAAATGAGCAGTGATTTTCATTTTCTGACCTTTGAACATTTTGGTTTATCTTTATAATCTGTAAAATAAGATCTAATCTCTAGTTTATTACTCTCAATAAGGCAGACAGACTTTCACAAAGTAACCATGGTCAGGTTTCATCTTAAATATGTGCTATCTTCACCATCTACGGTGAAATATTTATATTTATCCCATAATAAGCTCCAGGTGCCAAACACATGAACACCAATATGCATCTAGGCAATGCAGAACAAACTGATAGCAAGGTCTTTAACATGTATTTATGGATCACCTRTGCTCTCAGCAGAACCAACACCACCAGTACCTAAGTGAAATGSCAGGCAGAAATTTCAGTAATTTTTTGGGATGGGCCAAATAAGTTCAGCTGTTGTAAAAGGAAAAATCCACAAATTAACATCTAGCTGAGAATGAAAGGTCATTTTTCACAGTGGGTGGGAGGGGGTTAGCTAGGGACATCTACAAGCATCTGCAAGAGAACTGGTGTCCCTCAGGATATTTATGCATGATCCAGGAAGAGCCCAGGCAATGACAGGATGGAATCTGCTGATGCCATAAAATTATTCAAGGTGCTAAAGACAGTACCTGCAAAAGGCTCAGAAGGATCTTATGATACAGATTCCAACCAGTCCAGTTTCCTCCATCGCTGAAAAGCACAGGTGCCTGTAGCAGAAGAAAGAAGCAAAATGTTCAAATCAAACAGCAAATTTCATCATAAAGTTTCTCAACATTTGTCTATAACTGCTTGCTCACCTCTAGAGTGAAAAATCTCTTCATAAAGCAATCATATACTTTGTCTCCTTCCTGCCCAGCAAGATGGAAACTCACTGAAATAACTCTAACACCACTGCAGATGATGTGACTTGCTGGATTTTCACTTGCTCATCTACATGAACTGCTGAGAACTCCAAAGAGCCTGGAAACGGYGGTAAAAGGATCACAGAACATTTCCAACACGTATTTTGACAGAAGGCCACCTGAGCAGGATCTATCAGTTCATGAAAACAGTGACAGCCTTGGGACTGAAAGAAATTTTCTTTCTCAGTGAGTGGGGTCCGCTGTGCTGGCAATATGCACGCAGCATGGAGGATTCAGCAAACTGTGACAGCCAGGATCACTGTGAGACCTTGCACCCTCACTGCTAATAAAAGAATGGACACTGCTCTCTTTAACCCCGAATATAAATGGTGGGATAGAATCATGCCTGGTGGCTCCATTTGCCTCTATTTTCTTCTTCTACTCAAGAAACAAATGCACATTCCCACTACATTAAGAAATGAGTCCTGATGAGGTAAAATATTATGCGTTCTGCTATGCAACATCCCCATGGAAGACTCATCCTGTGTCACTCTTGCTGCTTGGCAATATTTCTTCTCTTCTACAACTGCACAAATGTGTAAAACTTCTGTTACTGCTCTCCACTGATTTTCCCTTTCTTTCTATTTTCTCATCTCCCACTTCTTTCTTGACGTATTGTCTCTCTTTCAGAGACAGAAAATTGAAGCAAAATGGGTGAAGGACTTGTCTTATCAGAAATGTCATAGGCTACAGATGTTAGGTACAAASCAGAATTATTTACTTTTCTGAGTGYCATGAGACTCAGACACAGTGGTAAAGTTGAGTTATGTCAGGGAAGAAAACACCTGGGCCCATAAAAGTGATGGAAAGAGAAAGAGGAGGGAATGGAACATAAAGAGTAAATTGCCAACAATACTAATCTTTTCTTGCTAAGTAGCTGCTTACCACAAAACACCAGGGACTTGTTATAATAGAAGTGGAAATTTTAAGGAATTTTAACTGAAAAAAATTAGCAAATTTCATTGTGCACAGGCTCCTCCTCATTCCTTCCCACATTCATGTGACAGACATTCAGAAAGGAATCATCCATTTAATTTTCCACTCATTTTGCTTCAGTCCAACAGGTCATGCAAGTGCTGCACGCCTGTGCACAGGTTACCCAGCTAGCAAGTCCCATTCTGCATTTTCTAATGGATGTACAAGTTTCACAGGTACTCCTGGACAAARTGACACTGAAGGACAAAGAGTCTCATTCCTGTGAACACTCTCCCAAGAGGAGCCAGCAAACAACACCCAAACCGGGGAAACACAGGAACCCCATCGGGGTGGGTACAGCAAAGTGGCTGCAGCCTGTTGGATTTTGTCTCTATTACACATCCTCGTGCTCCAGTGGTGTCCTGACAATTGGATCCCAAATCTCAGCATGTTTAGTGATGCTCATCGTGTCAGACACTGCGCTCGAGGCCATCGCTACACGAGAGCTGCTGCACCGGGGAACGCAATCCTGCTGCAACACGGCCCCACACCGCTTCTGCCACAGCAGAATAAATCTGCCCGGGTTTATGATAAAAAATACTTTGCAGCATGCTCAACTATGTTCATATTGGCTTTAAATGCATTTCATAAAACTTTATGATTTGATATTTCCATGGTTCGACTGGAGAGTTTGATGAAAGGCCCTGTGAGTGAAGATGAGCAAAGGTAGAAGCTTACGCTGCCAGGGGCTGGGACTGGCACTCTGTTTGGTAGTAATTCCCCTGGAGCTGTGGTTTGATATTAGYTTAGAACTTCTGTCTGTTCACATTTAAATTAATCTTGAAAAAASTGACAAGAAGCAAAGAGAAAAAKAAGGTAAAATGAGTAAAATCTGAGYTTATGCAYAGAGAGCCATTAGCATTCCATACTGAAAACTTCATCATGCACAGATACCCTTAATATTACTTCCATATGTTATAGAAGWGGAAGAATTGGAAGAAATTAAATTTGACCACAGCAGAAAGAGATTTTTAGAAGCATAAATACAAAATTGTACTTAAAATTTTGATGGAAATGAAATGTTTAAATCAGTATATCTGTGTTACCTCTATGTTTTCTGAATAAATATTATGGCARGGAACATATCAACATTGCAAGTTCTAGTCGAGTCTATCACTACAACTGCTGGCTAATTTTATTTGAATGCTACTCTGTCATCAGAGTGTGGTTCAATTACAGTTATATATACATAAACATAGCTGTTGCTCAGCATTTAGAATACTCTTGCCTTATGTTCACTGATTTTTTTTTTTTCTGTCAAATATTTCTCTATGTCCTTTCAGCTCCCCTGGTGAATTGTTACAGTCAGCATCACCATCACATCTTTCTKCTGCTTTTACTTCTAATTTTATCTTCAACTTTAACCTTTTGTTGGTTTTTGTTCATCTGCACAGACTGAAAATAGAAGTTTTGAGGTTTCTTCCTGTAAAGCCCTCTGGAATTAATCTTTCTGCTTCCCCAGACGATTAAGTAATACATTCACCCCTTCTCCTCCAACCCAAACCGTTGTTATCTCCTTGTCTGTGGTCATCACACCTGAAACCTCATCCCAAATATCTGCTGTAGACACTGAAGATCACTATCTTGTTTCCTGGGCTAGAAAACACAGTTCACATCCACCTCAATCTTTGTTTTTCCTCTACATGAAAAAAGGGTTTCTGGCCCCTGTCACAAGGCCTCTCAAAACTGATCTTGAATTGTTCCAGAGCAACTCCCAATGCAAGCATGCATCATCTGGGATTCTGCTGCTCTGAGGAAAATCTCCAAAACCGTGCCACACCTCATAGCTTTTAGATTTACACAAGAGAAGCCTTTCTCCACTTTATCCTCTTTCATGYTGCTCTCATCTCTTCCATATTGCAAACAGGAATCTGATTCACCCGGAAGGGAAGACTGAGTGGAGCTGCTGGATGACCAAGGGCTGAATAGATTCATCTTCTACCACTAATTTGTCTTTCTAACCCAGTCATCTTCTGTCTCACCACCTTTTAGCTTGCAACTCCATGATTTGTAATATATTTATCCACCTCATGCCACTGCCTGACATGTGCCYTGCTGGCACATACCAACAAGCCTGGTTGGCTTCCAGTTGCTATTTAAATTATCTGTATTTGTTGCAGAGTTTTGGTTTACTTTTCCATAGCCTAAGCAGATGAGAGTTTTGCGTGTGAACAAGTTTTTTATACATTTTCCCTCTTATTTAGTTAACAATGACTATCAGCATAAACAATCACAGAAAACTTTATTTTTTCCCATTTACTACAATTTCCTAGATTTTTTTTTTTTCCATCTAGAAAGATCCAGATGAYTAAGCCCATTTAYGTGTGATGGTATAAAACTGGAAGYGTTTTTTGATTYTCATTTTCCTACCCAATGATGTATCAGCACTGTAAAGAGTGAAGTTCCAGAGTCCATGCCCACAACATGAAAAGAGGACAGGTAAAACAAAGCTGACAAAAGGGATGAACAAATRCAAACTGACAAAGGAATTAGAGGATAGACTTACCTTTTGATCTGCTATTCTGAAAAGTCCTTGATGTAGAGGGAATGATTTTTTTTTTCCTGTGGAATCCTACAGAAACACAGAAGTTTGCTTACTTGTTAAATACAAAAGGTTAAGTAAAGYATTAGGAAGCTAATTCAAAATTCAAGACTAATTTAGATTTCCTGAAATAATCATTATGACCACAGCAGTACCSTCTTTCTATATATATTTGCCTAAATAATAGTTATAATGAAGTTAGCAATAATYTAAAAACTTTTCTTCTCAGGAGAGGATTTTATGCTCAATCCTGAATAATGACACTTGAATGCCAGGGTAAAGGGCATCCCTACAAGATCCTAAATCAATGAATGATACAGAACAGCTGAATTAGGAATTTGAAAATGCCTTAAAGATTAAGAGACTGTTTTAGAGGGGGGAAACTGGAAACAAAGAAGATTGCAAATTACAGAAAGAAGAGTCTGAAAGAAAACATAAAAAAAAATGACTAAAAGGCATAAAAAGGAAAGAGAAAGGAAAACAGACGAAGAGAAAAAAAACCCTCAATAGACACAGTCAGCTATGATAGCCCTTTTGTTTTATGGAGGGTTAGCTTTATTCCAAATGCTGCCATCTCTCACTTTGATGGTGGATTTAGCCACTTTCAATAAAAGAGGAGCCTCTTGTGCTGGCCTTGACCAGAGGCAGTGCTGGCTCTGCCCCTCCAGTTCCTCAGAAGGGAAACTGCTGCTCTGAGCTCTGCGGCATCACCCGGGATCCATCTGCTCAACCACAGCTCCTGGAAACTGCTCTGCTGCCTTTGATTGCACCAGTTTGCTCAATTCTTCTACGTTTTAGCCCCCACTTGCAGTGAGAGTGAACGGGGCTTCTGGCGATCCCTCATCAAAACAGGATTATTAATCCCACAAAACTCCTGCAGACCCTCTGGGACATGGGCCAGCTCCTGCCAGGGTGTTGGGAAGGGAACTTGAACCAAAATCTTCCAAGATCTTCTGTCAGTCAGCCYGGATATAATGGAAGCAAGTGGATATAATCAGGCTTCTTGTCCTCACTTTAAAAGTAGATGATAATTTCAGAAATCTCTAAAAAATATTCTAGATTTTAATATTGACAGTTGCGTTGCTTTGGAGAAAATAACTTCTCTCAGAACCAAGAGGGTTTTAACTTTTACTTGTGAATGACTTCATACCTGACTTCTGTATTTTTAATGTATGTGGCTCTAAGGTAGAAGATGTAAAATCTAAAATAATTACTAAGCCTTATAGCCGAAAGGAAAAAAAATATTAGACTCGGACTTSTGTGCTGGAACTTTAACCTATCAGAATTACATCAGGCTCAGGTTTTCACACTGGCCAGGAACATGCTATAGCATGCTGAATAGGATTCTTTATCTAACAGTGACACCTTAGAGTGTTAAATTACAAAATAATTTTCAAGTCCAACTACTGGAAAAACTGCCTCCACTTGGGTTAGTCACAGTTCACAAGCAGGAGCAATTTTACCATTTTATACTTTCAGTGACATCTTCTTTTAATTTTTTTTTCAACCCTGTCTCCTAGAGTTTTTGTCCTATGCTGTTGCTAGAGGATTTAAACTTTAAATGTCAAAGTCTATCAGGAATGAAAATGTTCCTGTGGAAAGGTGAATCAACTCATGCATTAAGGAAAGCATGACATGAAGAAAACCTTCATGTTCAGAAAAAATGAAATCTGGRTCTATTGATAAAATAAATGCTCAGTTCCAATGTTTGATTTTCAGCCATAATCAATGTAATGGGACTGATCATAGAGATTAAGACAAGAGCATGAATAAATGCTTTTGAGGGGCAAGAATGTCTGCAAAATAGACTGATGTTACTTAACAAATCACTAATAAACTAACTTAATAAGTATCCTCATATACAGTGAAAAGATTTATTTTAAATAAAGGTTATTGTTCCCCTGACTCATACTGGGGGGGTTGGAAACAATCTAAAATGTTAAAAGAGCCATTCAAGGATGTATGAAAATATGAAGAGAGACTTTTATGGAAAATCATTTGAATTAAGCAGTACAATATCACTGGACTGAACTTTTTTTTTTTTTTCCTAAAGTTGATGACAACTTTTCTGCTTATCTTGGTCCAAAAATCTACTGCTCTTCATTTCTGTACAAACTGAATCAGAGATGTAACTCTAATCAGAGATTTAAGTCACTGTATATTTATAATGGGTAGTTTCACTACAGAATCTGCAGTAAATTTTGGAATATAAATTACTGTCTGACTTCATTATTATATAATTACATTCTAATAGTCTAGATTGGTTACAGTGCTTGATTGTACTGATTACTCTACATTTAATAAACATTATGAAATATCTAGCCTTTCAAATGCAATATCTATTAAGAAATATTTCTTAGTGGAAAATAGTATCTCTAATACATAGTGGAGAATCATATTTCACACAGCAATGCAATACACAGAAATGTTTCAACTGATGTCACAAATGCAAATTTGACCAAATACTGGATATTATTATTAAATTCAGGCTGATGCTAGTCAGCATGGTGAGCCTCAGTAAATTCATGCCGGTTCACTGTGGCTGTGCCAAGAGGCAGTGTCAGTGAGGAAGAGCCACACGAGCTGCATTTGAGCTGTAGATGCAAACTGAGAGCCAGAGCATCTCTGGAGCTCCCCTTGGTATCTGTCTCCCTGCTGGSGGCCAAGGGAGCTCTCTCTTTCTTGCCTTTGCTCAGCATCAGCCTCCTACCATCCCAAGCCTATAGATGATCAAATGAGCTGCATTCTGCTGCTCAGCATGGGGGTTATATCTGTTTATATTTACTGTATGTACCCCTGAAGATTTGGGTCTGGAAGTACTGCAAGCATAATATAAATGTAAAAATAAACATAAATCTCAGATGTTACATAACCATAAAATCTATGCTGTTGCTCACATCTCAGCAAGAACTTGGTGACCTAGTAAAAGKTACATCTGTGGATCTGTGTTTGAAACCATTGATTGAAGATTGTTCCCTAAGTCATGACCTATAAAAAACAATTCTGCGTCCAGCGAACAATGGCTTCAGTCTGTTTATCAGTTTTACCACTACATTTATATGTATGATTTGGATGCAAGAAGGTAAAAAATTCTGATAAATGCTATAACTTTATCTATCCCCTCCAGATCTACCCAGAGCTTGCTTGCTGAAAGGTTTTGGGCATCCAAGCGACCTCCCTGTTCTAAGAGTCATATTCTGGAAATCYTGCCCCTCTGCCTCATTCTTTCCATTTTGCATCCTTTATCTGCACTTTGGACACTTTCTAACACATAAGTGGACGAGTTATATGATGCACCTCAGCACGGAACAAAACGTGGCCACTTTGCCTGTTATTTCGGATAGTTCTTGTTATTTTCTTTTAACATCACTGTCTGGAAAGAAGGGAAGAAAAACACCACTTGGGGACCTGGAATATCCTGTAGGTCATGATGCTTAAGCACAGTACTGCAGCTCTTGCAGTCAATCACAATTGCACATTGTAACAGAGAAAATGAAGGCAGAAATCTCRCTGCATCCTCCAACACCTGGGTATTCCCTCGATGGGAAACGAGCCATGGTRCACCCTGACACACACCAGCTCAGATAAATGCTGTGTTTTCTGATCACATGGATGACCACAAAGATTTTCAGCCTCCAGATGTGGGATGTAATAGTAACAGAGAAGTCATTTATGTATAAAATTTACAAGCGTGCTGYAGGCTACTCATCTCCTGCTTCCCTCTCTAACCCCACGAGGCTCAAAAGGCTGATCCACATTTTACATCCTTTCATCATTCATAAGGTGAGAGCATAGAAAATATCAGTACTCTCAGGTCTAGGACTCATATGACACTGCAGACCCCAGCACCATTCCCTGGTTCACAACAAGTTCAGATTCTCAACCTTTAAAGAGATTAGGCTCATTGCATTGTAGAAAGCTGGTTATTTGACATTTATGCTTGAGTAACAAAACACACATTTAAGTGTTTGCCTTAAAACAGAGGAAAACCCCCACATTTTCTGACTGAATACAAAGTGCACCTGTGAGCTTGACCTCAAAAAACCCTCCCAAGTTGATTAAACATCATTAATTCAGCATTTGACAAAATATTTTACTTAGGGCAGGTAGGAAAGACCTAGACTATTTCCAACGTTTATACATTATATACACAGCACACAAGTACAATTATAAATCTCCTCCAGATGCAAAAGCTAAAGATCTTCCTAGCCCYCTGTTATTTTGAGAAAAGAGGAGGAAAAAAGGAAATTTTAGTCAGGGAGCTCACCTGTGGCCTGACAAATCACCTCATTCATTGACACTAATGTGGGTTTACCAGGCTGAATTAATTTCTTTGCCACCATGGTCTTTTTTCTAGTCCAGAGATCAAGGTCACGTTACACCCACAGAACATCAACCAGATGTGTATTACTCTTCATGAGACGTCCTAATTCTTATTCTTAAAGCAGYAGCCACTAGTGGCCTATTAACTATTATATATTATAAAATCTTTCATATATTTCTGTCCCTTACAGCTCCTACAAACTGCCCTTGCACAATGTAGTAATACATAAGGCTTAGGAAACTGACCTCTRAAGAATATTAAACAGCTGTGTGGCAGCTAAAAAGCAATTATCTCACTGACTATTTAGATCTACCTAAGTAATTTTTAGCATTTGTAGTGCTGGTAATGATCCCTCTTGGTGCTCTGAAACAMCAAATCATGGCTAATCTAAGCCCACTGCTTTGTGCTACAAATGCAAATGTGTTTGCATTGATATAAATACTAGACAAAATTAAATTAATGCCTTATTATTTTCATGCTTATACATGCAAAGCTACTTGGAGCTGTCACTTTCTTTTCTATGATCTAATTACAAAGCCTGGAGGGATAGARAGAGGAAACCAAGTGTTTGAGAAAATGGGATGTACATGCTCCAAGGGTAGGCACGAGCTCAGTGCACATGCAGGAACAAAACCCACCAAGTTCCAAACAGGTTAACAGTCAGCAGAATGTACAGARATGATAATAAATGTCTAACTACAAATGAAAAAAAAGCATCTCAGGAGAGCAGTGCAACTGCCATGACTGAACCTGTGTAGGAAACAGCTATTTTATGCACTGTTAACTGAATAAGAAAGGAAATTGGTGTGCCAAGACTGTGCTCCCTTTGCTGTCCCTGTCCAGCCAGAGCTGCCTTTGCTGCCACACTGACAGATATGGCAAAATGAGCCCTATTTCTAATGAAACCAACTATCCTTAATGGTAACAGGCAACTTCTGAGATATTTTACTCTAAATTCGTGATTCTCCCATTCTGCACAGATTTTTAAGCATGCCTGGAGACAAATTCCATCGAAGTAATAAAGATAATCTCAGGTGGTTTGAAGGAGATTGGGGGAAATAGGAACAACGACATTTTATATGATCAGCTAGAGTAGCATTTAAAAAAAGTAGTATCATGGAAAAGGATGTAGTTAACTTATAAAATTGTACCTGGGGTAAAAATGATCCATTATGCAGTAATCATGTAGTCTGATTCYTCCCAGTAAGGCCTCCCAGAAAGGCCTAAAACTTCCCTAAATTTAGATAAAAGGGGGTAAAATTGTTCAGGGTTCTGCATTCCAGTACACAACAGAATCATTTTTACCAAAGTTGCCACACAAATATTTAAACTACCTGTACAATGYATAGAGCCATGCATGATTTAAATGTCTGCCAAACTTCAGAAATTAGYATTGCAACTTTGCAGCTCCTAAGCAAGTTACTTCTACAATAATAGAACTTTAAAACTCTATGGAAGGATATGTTCGAAATTGCCTGTTCAAAGAAATTTATGATTTTATTATAGCTGCATATTGACTATTCCTACAATAACCTGAAGGCAGAACCAAACAGTTTATTTATTCAAACTGCAAATGAAATCRGGCAAGAAAAGTAATTAGCAGGCAACAAAAAATAATGGAAAAGCACCATAAAAGCGGTTTTGAATTTATGTGGGTTGTCAGATAGTTAGAAAAATAACAGCTTAAATTTAAAAAGATCAACTTTTTTTTTTCTTTTTTACACACAGCACACAGTATATACAGATTAACCATGAAGCAGGTTTTGAAAAAGCCCAGAMATCACAGGGTGCTCTGCGCATTGCCCAGCCACTGCAGCTTATGAGTGGAAATGTTACYTTGAGAATCAGAGGTGCTCCTGCTGGCAGCCCTGGGGGATAGTTTTAACAATAAAAATAATATCCTGTCTGAAAAAACCTAATTTTCCGAAATACAGAATCTATGGAGGGTTTTTCTACATATTTAGTTTTTATATTAATAGGCTACATTTCTTGTCTGTGAAAATGGAAACTTCTTGGCACKGTGAAGCTTTGTGTAGGCCAATGTCTGCTCCATTTTGCTCTTCCCCACAGCCCTACACAGCCAACCCTTGGCTGCAGCACCAGCTCGGGCACGGTCCTGCCCCAGAACAAGGGGCTTCAGCTCATTCCCTTTGACTTCCTTCTACCTCAGGTCCCACGTTGCCCCCTGTCCTCCCTACTGTCCAAGGAAGGACTCAATTTCCTGAATAGACAATAGCTCCTCAAATTTCTAAACTGAGTTTAAGTCAGAAATCAGCTACTTTGTGGGAAAATCTGAGTGTCTCTTCAAGCAGTAATGTTGTTTGCCCCAGTGTAATCCCTTCTCCTTTCTCCCATCAATCCTCTGCCTTGACTKTTCAATCCCTTTCATTCCATTCCACACCTGCCCTTTGCAGCCTTGGCTCTCGTTCTCTCCCAGTTTCCTTCCCCGTGTGTCTGCAGGCCATGGGCTGGGATGCATAGACACTCAGCTGGGAAGGCCATGGACAAGGGCAAACGACCYCATAAACTCAGGCCAGCACAACCCCAAACAGCTCAAGGGGCCCCGCTGTGCCAGGACAGAAACATGCACCAGCAGTGGCAAAAAAGATTATGTTGTTTTTTTTCTTTAAACTATGCTAGAACCTAATCAAAAGACACTTTGTTTTAACAKGAGTCTCATTCCCCCTGGCCCTACAAAGTAATTCATATCTGGTTTTACCATGCTTCAYTCTTCCCCCCAACTGCAATGCTATCTTTATAAATATTTTCCCACTGCTTAATGAAGCTATGATTTTCATAATGCTCAAGGTGAAAGCAGCAAGAAACAGCTGGATTATCACTTTGGCAATTCCTTTTTTGCATGGTCACTTTGCTCTCAGTGTGGAAAGAGAGTAAATAAAAGGCTATTACTATTTTAATGAATAGGCCCCCAGTGAGCACATAATCACAGTTTCAAAAATAAAAGGGTGAATTCTTATACTTATTTTGGATATTTGTATTCCTTTTAGCAGAATGGTCCCTTATACCATATTTTACTAGCAAGACATATAATTTGTTCCTTTTTAAATCTGAAGCAGAATATTCCTGAATAACATAAAATCCAAACCACAACCCCCACCATGCAGCTATGGGTTCTACAGTCAGACTTTTCAATAAGTGTCAGGATTTCATTAAAAACCATTGTGGGCTTTTGTCTTTGATTTTTGTAAAATATACTCTAGCAATCAGACGTGAATCAATGTTCAAAGTCTTGAAAATCTGTAATCATGAGAATTCGAAATAAGAATGGAAAGAAAGGAAGAAAGGATGAAAAAATTATTGCTTCTGATATTTTGTATTACATGAGTAGCTGCAGTTCAGTGACCAGTCATTTGTCATATTAGAAACAAATATCTAAGACCATCACTCCTATAAAAAGAAGGGTGAGGAATCAAACTAAATGTTTTAGATTTCAAAATGCTTCTAAACAATTTGAGGAATTAAAGAAAACCAAACAAACAACACATTAAAACAAGAAGATTTTGAAAAGACACCAAACTCCAAAAGAAACACAATATACAGRAAATAGCAACATTCTCTCTGAACAGAAAAATATCAGCTGCTCCTTTAGTATTTTATAGTCTCACATTTCCTTCTCCATTGAAAAACAGGGACAGAAACAAGCACTCTAACTGGCAACAACAATAACGTGCATAATCCTTACACAGCCGGTCACTACTTAGAGGAAGAGAAGATTATAGTAGTATTTCAGTCCAGGCCAAGACTGCACTTTTAAAAGGATTGCTTAGTTATCCTCACATCATACAGCTGCTTTTGCATCACAGAGTGAGCTTAGAGGAAACAGAAATGAAATATATTCTCCTTCCACTTGAAGCTTAAGCAGGCATGGTCCAGAGAAAAATTCCCCCTGAACAGAGAACACTGGGTGGAGTCTGAAGTATCTCCCAYGAAACCGGCATAAAAGGTGATTATTAAGGTTACAGTGTTAGACCATCAGAAATCAGACACATGTAGTCCCAGTTTCCCCTYAAGTGCTGACTCCCTGTCTTCCTTTTTCGTCCCCTCAGCTCCCCATTCCCAGTCCTTTAATATGGTTAATGCAACCAAGTTAATTAACAGGTCCCTTACAAAAGAGTACTGCTGTCTCAGTCATAAATGTCAATACAAATAAAAAGAGCTTGGGACACTGAAATATCTCAAATACGGCTCCAGTTCTGACATCTAAGAAGTCACAAAACTGACACCCTACATGTAGTGCACTTAGGGAGGCATGCACTGCATGGCAGTGAAGAAATTCATAGTCAAACCAATATGAAATCATTTCACAATAATGGTGATTTAAATAAAGTAGCTTCAGACTGGTTTATTTTAATTCTATGTAAACACTTGTATAATTTTGCTTTCACAAAGGTTTCCAAAACAAGGTTCAAGAGAGAAATCAGATTTAGAAATGTTAAAAATGAAAAAAAAAAAAAAAAGAGTAAAAAAAAAACCTGCAGGCTGAATCAGGAGAAAAATTCTGTATCAAAAATTCTGTACATCTGTACTCCAATTTATGATTTTGAATAATGCTGATAAAAACATTAAGAAGTCTCTAACTGGTGATAATGAATGCAATCAAGCCCTCTCAAGAGAATTATGTTTCTGAATAAATGCCAATTATATGATCAGAACTTACTTATTTAGCGTCACTGTCATCACTTTATTCTGAAAAAGAGCAAGTTTTCTTTTTTTTTTTCTTTCTAAATGCAACTGCTAGACATCCTGTATATACAATATACCATTAGGAAATTAAAGATCACATAAYTGCCTCAGGATAAGATACTTAAATTATGACTATTTGTTTTACTTCAAAAATCCCTATCTATTTGAGCAGTATTTTAAACATATTTTAATGTGCARTCTCAGTAGAGTCTGGTTTGCAAATATAGCATTGTTTGTTTTGTTAGAAAACTTAAAACCTTTCCTAAAATGCTTCAGGTTCTTCTTACTGAGCTTGTGTGTCTTTTGAACTTTGGCTGTCTCCAGTCACTCCAGGTATCCCAGCACAGAGGCTGAAGGTTTCTTTTTTGGGCTGGCAACCAGAGCCCTCGGGCAGAGACCACTGATATTTCTGACTACAGGAAGGTAGCACAGGTGCCAGCCCATAATGCTCCTGAATGGGCAGGATCTTGGAGTTTTCCAGCCGAGCTTTTCTCTCTTGCACAACCCCAAAATGCACCGTAAGAGAGACAACTCCCCTAGAAAACTAAATGGTGGGAGTTCTATTTTTAAATTAAATTAATTTTTATTTTATTTACATTATTGTAAAGTACTCCTCAAGAAATCAGCCAGGATTTTCTAGAGCYTCATTTCAATGAAAAGACTCGATCACAAAAGAAATGGAATGATTAAGTGGAAACTATTTGTCTAAAAGCAGAGGAGGTAAAACTAACATTTCCACTTCCCACTGAATAACAAAATGCCTGTATTAGTAAAAGAGAGAGAGGTAACTTTCAAAAAGGTCTATAAATTAAATAGCAGCAGCAACCTGAAGCAGTCTAGACAGCAATGACCCACAGGTCAACAAATGATAAGTATTTTAAACAGGGATGTTTGTTAAATTCAAAGCATTTGAATTTTACCTCACTTCCAAGTGAAAATGGTAATAAATACATATCCTTTCATGTCACATAAGTAGCACAGATATCTTACTTTTATTCAAACAGGGGACCCATATGCTCAGGACTCTGCCATCCTGTCTAGAAAGGTCAAAAGTATATCAGGATCTAGAGAGCCAGAATCGAGGCAAATTTTGGATTCAAGACCAGAAATTTTGCATTATTTCACGTTTGAGAAGCTCCTGCAGCAAAACCTACCTGTGCCAAATTGAACAAAATAATYTTGACGCTGCAGAGAATCCTTACCTGTGGGAGTCATTGTGGGAAAACACAATTTCCAGTAATGTGATATTGCTCATGCAAGCTGAGACACAAATATMAAAACTCCTTCTCCAAATAACATACAGTGGGGACTTCAAGGTTTGCAGGCTTTTTGCAGAAATCTTRTGTTATGATTATTATCTCATCCAAACTGGCAGACTAACAACAACAGAGCATAAACAACAATATCATGCCATGTGAGCAGTGAGTGAATGACAGTATAATACAGCATTTCCCCTTAAAATAGATCTCTGTAGCCAGCTCTCTGCTGTACAAACAAAAACAGAATGAAATTAAGCAAACAAGTAACTCACCATTTGTCATGACTGACAGGAGTAAGGTTGTGTTACAAATTTCAGGTGGAGAATGCTTAAACAAATGTAAGTGTTAAACGCCTACTTATTGTTAAACATACTTACCTAAAGAACTTCTAAGATAAAAACAACCTATGGAAAATTTAGACAAAAGAATCTCAAGCACACACTTGTTGAAGATTAAATTAAGAGCAACACATTTTGCTCTTGTTTCCTTAACCCCTTCAAMAATACCACCCTCATTATGCTTTGTTTTTGTTGTAGCTCTTTGTGAACCAATTGACACTCGGTTCTTAGAACACACATCCATGGAAACACTCTAGATGTTTACCTTTACTGAGGTTTTTTTTGGAGTGCTCCCCATTCCTGTGAGTACACTCGGTGGGGCTAATTCCATATTGAACCCCCATTCAACAGGAAGAAATGCCTTCAAATATTCTGAGACATCTTGTTTTATATTGCTGCAATAAAGAGAAATAATCAGCACAATCATTTCTTTTGGAAGAAAGAACACCTAACTCACTGTAATTAGGATGAAATTCACACTTTCAAGGACATGACAAAGCAGGAATATGTAAACAGGACAGAGGAAGCACCACCAGTTTATCTGCCTGGCAATGAGAAGGAACTTGCCCTAGGAATTCCAGACACATAGAATGCCATATGGACTCTTGTAGACTAAGAATGAACTCTATTTTCAAGATGTCTTAGCATTCATTAAGAACCTCTGTCTTCCTATTTCTTATATAATTTATTGTAAGTTCTTTGTGGATATGATGTGTCAGAGAGCAGGCGATAATCTGGAAAAATAACTTCATTTTCAGATTCTACAGGCGACATTCTAGCATGAACTTAAAATGATTGTCTGACACACCAAACCACGAGGAARTAGATTGATTCTTCTGCTTGCTCTGGCCATTTCACCTGCTCAGGATTATCACAGGACAGGGCTGGCACTCGTTGGTTATTCAGTCCCAGCCAAGCCTCCCATATACACAGCAAAAACATGGAAGTGAAGAGTAAAACACAACCCTAATTATTAATGTTTAAACTCTTGAGGAGGTAAGAAAAAAGCCTTTTACAAAAACACATTCATGGATGTTAAAGTGTTTATACAGTCAGGAGATTCTTTTTTTCCTCAAAAAAACACAGCATACCTGTAATAAAAAGACTCAGCTGGAAGCTACAAAAATAGCCAGGTTTCAGGGTATGAAGATAGTGACACATGAAATAATGAGAAAGTCTCCAAATTTGAATGAATTTTCAAAGAAAAAAAGGGAAGTCATTAAGTTAGAATTAAAATCAGTGGAAAAAGAATAGCTTGAATAAAACAGATTTAATCATAAGGTTGATTGAGATGTCTGTGAGAGTTGATAATAGGTGGCAATAAGATTTATAAGTAAATTAGGTATAATAAAAAGGTGTTAATTTTTAATGAGGTGAGCTCTCATTAGAAACTAAAAAGAAATCTAGACTTTTAAAGTTTTACATTTCATTTATGATGGTATTAGAATCTGGTCTGAACCTGTGACACTTTTACAAGGCTTTTTTGTGATTTCAAGGAGGTTTGCTGGCTGTGTAAGTTTGTAAAACAGCCATTCCTTATTGGTTTCTGCTTATCACTAATTGCTTCACAAATATAATTTTATTTCCTAAAGACCATGCAGATATTCATTTCCATTTACTGGGACCATAAATCCTACCTTAGCTGTACAGCACTGCTGTTCCATTGCTGACCCAGAACCACAAAGGAAAGTTGCATTTTTTTGAGGAAATAGTGAGGAAAAACAAAAAGCCAGTGCCCACAGCTCCATGCCTGAAAGACACCTGTTCCAGGAAGGGATTCAGTGCTGGGAACTGCAAATCTCAGCAGGCACCTTCCTGTTACCTTGTCAGTGCTCTGAGTTTGTGAGAGGACTGGAAATGAATCCATAACCCTGATGGCATTGATTCTGCAGGACAGGGGAGCATCCTGGCACAGACAGTGTTTTGCAGGACACATAAAAACTGATCATGACCTCTCACAGAGCTGGAAGCTGCCATTTCCAAGATTAAACCCCAGCACCAGTGTCAGTGGCACGGACCTGGGCAGTGCCTGGACCTGCCAGAAGAGTCTGTGAATCTCTGCTGAGTCCCTGTGTGCAGCACAGACAGCAGGAAGCTGCTCCACATTAATATTGAGCTGAGCTCCAGCACTCTCCTGGTCCCAACCTGCTTTTTTTAAATGCCGTACTTCAGTTCTTAATGTACACAGCAGCAGAAGTTATCAGAGATTAGTACTCATAGCAGTGCTGAACACTTCATGTCTTTAGAATCCATTTTGTCACTCATCTCCTCAGTTGGGACGGAGAACTTGCAAGAGCTTTCTTCCCATATTGCTTTAGCAAAGAATACTGCAGGATGGGGGGAAAACCAACAAACCACACCCAATACATTAACATGCTGAAGAGAGGTGAAAATGGGATTTACAGTGTAAGCAATTCACATACATGTTAAATCTGATAGAAAAATAAGATCAGATAATTAGCTTGGGCCTATTCCTACGGCATCTGTAGTAGTTATTATGGAAATGGCTTGGAAGCCACAGTGCACTAATAAGAATATCAACAGATCTCAGCACACTGCACCCTAGCATGCATCCACCTTATTCTCCCACAGGATACAATACCTTGTCAGCACTAATATCTAGAAAAAATTTACTGACCCATGTTGTGGAAACACTTGATTACTCTTGGTCAGAAACAACCTTCACCAATTAAGGCAGATTTAAACCCAGCTTTGCTGATTCTGTTTTACTGTGTTCTACTTTTACCATGTGCATCAGTTGCTTTCTCACAGGACCATTCAATGCAGTTTCCTTACCTGGGACAGTGCAAATATCAGTATCTGTATTCTGGTGACAAACGACAGAGTTTCCTCAAAAACTCCACAGCTACAGAAATTATAAATAGCACATTAGCCTAAAATGCAAGCAGAGTTATTCTATAGATTTTGACTTATATTTTTTCATGTTTCCCAATAAGTCATACATCAATGCTGAACAGGAAAATTATATTCCCAAAATCATCCCAAGTACAATAAAATATAGTTTTGAGATGCAAAAAGTCAGGCTAGAAAAGAATTCATGGGGTAATTTCATTTTCTGAATTAAATTTGAGAGGGTACATCTGTGATTTTAGAAATAAAACATCTGACTGTCATTCTCCATGAAGGGCTATGAAGAGAACAAACACTGCACAGCAAAGGTGACCTTTATTACAGCCCCTCAAMGTGTCATCCCACAAGAGGACCTGATCACAGAGCAAAATCTTAGTAATGCAAAGTACAGCTTCTCTATTTTCCCTTGTTCCTCTACMGTAAATACTATTGGCTTCCATATATTCATCTTATTGATTTTTTAATGATATGCACAGAAAAAGTGATTCCCAAATGTTCACTCTGTCACTGTGACTAATCATTTTCTCTCTTGTCTAGATTTTACACCTTGAGGAAACACTTGCATCAATGATATTTTCCATTAACGTGTCCTGCAGATGTCAAGAGGTAAGCATTAACAGCCAGATAAACCTTATAAAGAGCAGGATGCTGTGTAAATACTAAATAAAACCAATAATCAATGAAGAAGCTAGAGGCAGAGTATAAATTTGCCTATGTTAAATAATTCCCTTCAGCCATATAAATGCAGTGCTGACTTACTAGTCTCATTTGCTCTTAAGTTCCTGAGCAAAAACTCTTTATATTCTCCTTCTTAGTGCTTACTTCTAATGGGTTGTTTAATGTTCACATAAATGTGGCTGTAATATTAAATTCACTAAGAAATATTGTAGACCTTGACAATATGAACACATGAGGCTTTTTTGAGCATTATTTACAGGTAATTACATGTAATTCAGGTAATTACATAATTACCTGAAAATTGAAGCATGGTGTAGAAAGGTGTCTGAAAGCTTGTTTCCAGGTTATTGGATTATTCTCAGTTTTATCAAGGCTACTTCAAGCAGTGGCCAAAGTGATTTCTAAGTTCTTTGTCTCACAATGTGTCAGGAGGGAGATGGGACAACAAAGTGTCTGGGTTAAAAAAGAAAAAAAGGTAAGCAAGAGAGAAAGTAAAAATTACAGGCCACATAGTTAAATTCAGTACCCCAAAATTTCTGCAATAACTTATCCACCTCTCATCTACAAGGTAGTACAAGAAACACTGCTGYTGCATAGATATATCAGCACCAAATTTTCTTTTTCAACAGGTCACAGGATCTTCTATGTTTAAGAGACAGAAAATCAAACCTCTTCCATGCTGACTTTAGGAAAATTAAGATAACATCTCACTTGACATTCTCATCAGCACTTAACAAGCACAAAGGCCAGGTAAAAAGAAAAAAAAAAAAAAGTTGCAAAACTTGGCTGAAAAACCATAGCTCAGGCCTTGTTTTTCATGGTTTGTTAACAAGAGCAGAGGAGACTTACTGGGTAGAAACCTTCCTGGGTTTGAATCTGTCCAGAATTTTCATCCAAAATTCATCCTACCTTCAAGACATGATAGCTGAACATATGCTGAAATCTAGTAAATGGATAAGAAGTACTGTATGTAAAGAAAAAATAAGAGGGAAAAGCCCTTTAATATTTTCAYAAGTGATAATTTGATAGCTTCTGGATTAAATTATTCACAACTCTCTCATCAAAAAATAAATAAATAAGGCATTCTTCTGTTCATTGTCAGCAGTTTCTCACGGCCAARTTAAAAGCTTGTTCATACAGGAGTTACTTTGATCTCCAGTGGCTCGCAAACTGCAATGAGAAATGTTCATCAGACTTCAAAGATAAAATTACAAATGTATAGAAAATACAGGAAACAACTATCTGAACACAGAGATGTGTTATTAATATCACTTATTGAGGGAATGTGTATTTTCCAGCAGAATGCTGACAGCACTCAAAGAACAGCAATCATTTTCATTCCAAAAGCAACCACTGAGGAAAAAAAAGCAAAGAGAAAAGAGGCATGAAAAGAATCAGAATATCGTGTTCAGTGTGCAGAACTTTCACCTGCTGGGATTTTACCCTGCTCACCCTGCTGGGTAAGTGCTGTGTTATGCTTTGACTGCACCATTTATGAGAAACACTTCCATCAGGGATGCTTAGAAACTAAATGAATATTCTATTTTAAAATATCAGAGATATTTAGGAACTCTGATGAATTAAAACTCTTTAATGCAAATGATCACAAGAAAGYAATCAACTTTATTCTCTAAAGTCTTTAAATTTTAGCTTATTTGAAGAACTCCTTAAAGTAGACCATGTAACTGGACTGGTTCATGTGAAGCTCCTGAACGTGCTGTGACTTCAGTTCTTACTTTTGCAATTTCCATCAATTTATCACTAATAAACCACAGTCTCTGACCAAATTTAAACAAAATTTACCTCCAGGGCTAAAAGGGGCTGAAGTTTGGAGTCATGGAATTCTGCTCAAGCCAACATTGTCAACACATTTTCTCCAGCACACAAATAGAAGAGCAAATCTGCAGCAATGCAGGACCTCTACAAAATCTCCTGTGATCTTTTCCATGAAGATTTCAGTCAGTGGATTTTTAGTCTTGATGACATTTAGCAGGGTAAGTGTCCATGTCCCATGAATGAAGGTACCTAAAGTGATTTGTGTCCTTCATACCAAACATGGCTTCAAAAAGAAAGGCCACTAGAGAAAAATGCATTGAAAAAAATAAGTTATCTACCATTCCTTCATGTTAGTGAAGTTTTGAAATAYTTAACATTATTCTCCTGATTTGGGACAACAAAACAACAGAACAATTGATGTGCAGTTAACAGGAGAAGCAAGTGTAGAGTTCAGTCCTTAACTCTTCAAAACCTACTAGATTTCACTCCATGAGAAACTGGTGAATACTCCATGAATTATGGAAGGATATATTTTAGTACTTTTTTTTCCATTGTTTTAATTCCTATAGTTTTTAGTCTCTTATAATTTAACTAGGTGCCAAACYCTACACATGGCCTTGTGGGCTTATACTGGAAGTCTGAAGAAATATCTTCAGAGCAGTTACCCTGTTTATGAGAAAGAGGATGAGAATAAAAGGCACCTGTGAGAAAAGATAAAATACAAAATCAGCATTTAGAGACAATTAATGCATGTGAGAAAACAAAACCAAACMCAGAAAAATGAAAAATAACTCAGGCAAGGGACCCACAAGATATTAAGAACAAAATGCTAAATCTCAGCTTTAGAGAAGTAATTTAGAGTTTTCTCATACACCTTACGGTTTCCAAGCTCATCTGAAAGCCAGTTAAACACAAAAGTTCACTTTTCCTCCTCTCTCAATTTAAATCCCTTTCCTGGGACCTGCTGGTTTTAAGAAAGACCTGGTCCCAAACTGGGTGCTCTCAGGAAATTTAACTGCAGATCACTTCTTAATGCTGYTCCATTGTGAGTACAGCTGCTTACTGTGAATATTCTATCACCCTTTAATRAGCCAAATGGGGCACGCATTTATGTTTGTGCTCTCAGATCTAATTGAACTAAATAACATAAGTAATAATAATAATTATAACTCTAATTATAATTATAATCATACAAATGGCATTATATTAATTTAAAGCTGGTAAAATTGTTAATCATTTAATCCAGCTTTGCTATGCACAGGCTCAAGACCACATTGAGTGTAGATGTCTAAACYATTGCATCTCTGGCTTCTTTCTAAAGACAGAAATTGAAATAAACCTGACAGCAACTGAAATCCCTCATGGAAGGTGTTTTGGTTCAAGAGAAACAATCATACACTGGGAAAAAACCCCACATGGGTTTGATGGATAGAAGTGTCATATAAAGGTTCTGGAACACCATTCTTGTTAATTGTCAGGGCTGTCAGCTTATCCACAGTCCACAAATAATTAACCTTTCTTCAAATTATCTTCCTGGGGTTATTACCTTATGAACTACACCATGGGTGGGTTTATAAATGAGAATTTGTCACCAGAAATTGTGAAGCTAAGGACAAAAAGCAATCTATTCCTGAGCATATGTGGGACTGAGCAGGGACCTTTTACCCCTGCTTAAAGCTTAAAGAAACCATTTTTACAGGTCCCATACGTTTCTTTCYTTGAGCTCAATGTACATTTTCCTGTGATTTTAATTGGTTTGTTAACATGTGTTCACTCATTAACTGGTTCACTAAGGTTAACTAAAGACTAATGTAATATTTAAAAATATTCTGTCATTACCCTGCACCCACATACTGCAGCTCAAGAGCAACAGAAGGTGTTTGGCTTCCTGCAGTGTTATTTAAAGACTTATAGAAATAGACAYAATTTTAACCTACGTCTTTATTCACTATTTTAGTGTGGGCTAACAGCTTTATTTTTTTAGAATGTATTGCAATTAAATAACTCATGCACGTAAAGATTATTATCAGATTTATTTAGATGTAGCAAATCTGAGCTTTTCTTGTTTTCATTTTGAGAACAATAACAAGAAAAATTTTTAGTCTCAGTTTAAAAAAATAAGATCAAGTCCACATATCTTTATATCTAAAAAGTTTTATCTCACAAGAAAAATGTCAAAGAATCACAGGGGAATAAGGTCCCCATGAAGCTTATTTGGTTAACTCATATTTCCAATCTATTTGACTTTTTAATATTACTTTTTTTCTTTTTTTTTTTTTTAATAATTTTGTAATGTTGAATTAGAATACCCAGTCTAATATACTGCTCGTAACCATAGGAAAAAAATACAAAACTTCTAATGGTCTTTTCTCCTTTAATTACTAGATAGATAATTACAGTTCTAGATTTAGATCTCTGCATGTAATAATTTTTCATTCCAGTCTCAATAGCAATGAGTAATAGAAATTCATAAGGACTGGAATATACASAGTCTTACAGATAGTGAATCAGTTTTCAGTTTATGGTTTACTTTGACACAGGCAAATCAAAAGGCAAGAGATATTTACATGAAAGCAATTAACAATGCTACATCTGCAGAAAATGTGTTATGAACAATCTAGCAGGGAAAAATTACACCAAATGTTTTTATAAGTATTGTCCAAGGGAATTTAAAAAAATGTTATGGAAAGCAGGACACTAAGTTTCATAGCTGCATAAAATATCCTCTAATAGACAGCACAAACAGGCAAGTAAAACCCACCAAAAGCACAAGCGTGCAACACACACTGAAAGGTGAGACAGAAAAAACACTTCATTCATATCATTTAGGAACTGCACTCTATTGACARCTGTTTTGAAAAATGCCAAGAGCAACTCTTCCCACAACTCAKGCACATGTTCCTGTGTCAGCAGCATCTCATCTCCAAGGATCAGAACGGGAACACCTGGATCTCTCATTCMCAATCTCCTCCAATGTGCAATAAAATACAATAAAGCATCTCTTGTGCCCTGGAACCATGTCACACTGAAATACATAGAACTTCTTGGACACACTCTCTCCTGGGGAGGGGGGCACGGGATTCCTTTTCTGAAAAAAAGATGGATATTCCTTTTTGCTCCACAATTCATATCTCCTTAGTAAAGAGTTTGAAAAACTGAYGAGCTGAGCCTAACAGAAAGGGGTTTCATGTGTTTCTAAAGCTATAACTTAAACTGAAAAGACCATTTTTCTAAATAAACAAAGGAAGCCATGTGAAAGTAGGACATGACTGGTTTATGCATCAAAATGAATGATCRTGGTATCACTGGGCAACAGTTCTTCACTGTTTCAGATGCTGTATTTTTACTTCATTTCTTTGGCATGTTTTTTTACCATGTGAGACAAATGTAAGATTGTTTCCCCAATGGTCAATATTGCACACAGACTCCAAACAACTGCCCCTGACATTTTACAGACACAGGGTGGAAAGATGGGATACTGACTGCATATGGACTGTGACTGGAAAATCCTTTACTACTGCCCCTGCCTGAAATTCATACCTGAACAGTAACAACTTATGCCCAATTTTCATTTTTATAAAATTTTCACATGTATTGCAGGACATCAGTTACTCAAAACTTAAGAAATGGTAAGGCTCATAAAATCACACAAGGCTGAAGAGGGGTAGTTTGTCACTGTTTTTGTTAAGAGTGAATAGCACATCCCAAAAGCAATGAAAGTGCAACAATTGTAGTAWTTTGTTTGTTGGGRGGKTTTGGTTAGTCAGATGGYTGGCTTTTTTAGGGGGKTTATTTTTTTATATTTTTTTTTTATAATTTCCAATGTTCTGATAAATCTTCCATCTCTTGAATAAAAGATAAACAACTGAGACTCTGAAAGCAGAATGTGTCTGATGATTCACTAGGTTTAGAATCACAGGAAATTGTGTTTATCTCTTACCTATAAGCCATTATTCCTGATGTCTAAAGTATTTGCTGGGAGTACAAGACTAACACGTGTATCTGTCAACAAAATGGGTCACCTCTATACTCCTCTATATTTTCTTTAGTTGAAATCAATAAAGAAGAAATCAGAAGCATCAGACACCGGAGGGCAGGAATGACGAAGTGCTTAACATTTCTCCCTGRTGTCTGTATCACAAGACACATGGCTGCTTCCCAACTATTTTATCAGTTGTCACATTTTAYCTGTTTGTGCGTCCTCTGGCCCTTCTAATTCTTTTGCATGCTAAGACTTTTTCGTCTTTGTCACAAGGTTACAAACAATAATGCTGAAAAAGATTATTAATTTAATTTCCATGTTTTGCATAAAATTARTATGCAAACCACACAGCTTCAGATTGCATCTCCCTCAGTATCACACATACAGAAATCACAGTGCAGGGAAAAACCAAACACGTAAATAATGCAGTGATAATCCTTATTGTTTTCATTGACACATAAAGGAGGGATGGGTTATAATAACTTCTCTGTAAAAAGAATCATTATAAATAATTTCTATTTTTCTATAATTTAAAAGATATTGCCTTATGAGCTAGAATGAATGCCAGCATCAGCATCATATCACATAGAGAGGAGCAAAATATAAATCAGTATTAATGCAAAGTAGACACAGCAGCACCATATCACAAAAGCACTAAAGGAGACAAATTTTCACCCTTTCAGAAAGCATCTCCTGAGTATGTCTTGACTGCAAGGTCATCAACTCCAGATATATAACCTGGAAGTATTAGTCACTGGCAGTGATGCCACTACAGATGATTAACCTGGTAACTGATTATGACACCCAGTAAGGCACAGAGGTAGATTTCCAATTTACTAGGTGACTAAAATAGAATATTTAYGGGAGCACTTCAGATATCCAGCAGAAAACTTCTCATATCAGGATGCATTATTAAAATGAGAACAATGGAATGTGTACAGGGAGCATGTTCTGGCTTATTATGAATTTTGTCCTGGGTTTTTCCCATAGGAGAAAACCCACATGGAAGTAACAGGACAGTCCTGGCAAAGAGCCAAGTTCATATTCTATCCAAACTCTACATATTTARGTATATCAAATATCTATCAAAACATATATTCTGAATTAATACACATTTAGGATCAAAATCTCAATAATTCCAAAATTAGGACTTGGATTTCAACCCAGTTCAAATATCAGAGGAATTGAGATATAKGCATTTTGATTTGGAGTCATCTCAATGCATGCTGGCAGCACTCTCAGATTGCCTGCAGAGGGTGTGGATATCCCATCCCTGGAAGTGCTCAAGGCCAGCTTGGCTGAGGTTCTGGCAGCCTGGAGTAGTGGAAGGTGTCYCTGTCCCTGGCATGGGGATTGCAAACAGATCCTGTTTAAGGTCCATTCCAACCCAAACCATTCTATGATCCGATTATATGCACACACCTAATTGTTTCTCCAACTRATTACTGCAGGGACAGCATCTACAGCATCCATCAGAGCCACTGAAATTGCAATGTTCGTTCAGTAAAGGCAGAAATAAAGAAGCATTGTGTARGCTGGCTGCTTTAGCAATCTCTGTGTCTTCACAGGGCTGTGGGGCAYGGAAGAGCATTGCTGGGCTGCCTTGAACTTTTAATAAAACATACGCAAGCTCTGCGAAAAATTGTATTTAATTGTTTGAATCTTTGCTCCTAATACCTCAATATCTGTCTGAATCAAAAATATCCATGACAAAACCTTTGTGTCTGTGAGGCATTTCTCAATTTTGTTTGCAATTTCAAATGTAAAGGGAAACAATTCCTTCAGCAGATCCATATTGGTACTRCTCATCACCAGTTATCTGGAGAAGCAAGAAGAAAACACAGAGAGCACCAAGGAARAGTATTTCTAGCTAGAGAACCTGTTTAGTCTAGTGATATTTTTAACACTGAAATACAGAATTCCCAACTGCTCAGATATATTGAAAATCCTTACAAGGGTTCAGAACYAAGAACTTACATGACATTAATAGCTCAGCTTAAGCACTAGAAACCTCAGCACACTGAACCTTCCCCCCATGACCAGAAACATATCATAGTGCACTTTTCATCTGACAAGAGAAGTGGCTAAAATATCTCAAAAAGATGCAGATRTCAAACATTAATCATAACCAATGCACACTGCTATGGCCCAGTAGCTGTCGGTACTTAATTCCAACAAAATCACAATGCTCTCTCAACCTTTTCTATGCGGCTGTGTAAACATGACAGCAACTTTAAATCTTGTTGACAGTGACTTCCCTACCTGTCAGCAGGCAGGCAGCTGCAGTTCAAACAGTGCTGCACACAAAAGCACTTCTGAATTCCCACCCTGAGCTCCAAGCTCAGCAGTGAACTCTGGGAYATGGTTGAATGCTAAGTCAAAAATGTCCCTGCTTTACAAGCAATTAAACAATTAAAAAGTATGACTATGAAACAGGGAACAAAGGTTAATTAGAAAGGAAAATCAACCGGAATTTGAAACAGGACAGAAAACTTTACAGAGATAATTAAATCAAACTTGTAAAACCACAAATATAAGAAAATGATATCTTGAGCAGTATACCCAGATTCTTATAATAATTAGGAACATGATAGACAGGTAAGTACTTTTATGTATCTTACACCAACAAGCCTACACACATAAAAGTTGTTCTCTAAAACTCCCACTAGAAAGTGAACTGGAATTCAACCATGATTTCCACTGCTTTGACCAAACACATTGATATGAGAAACCTGAGTCAAAGAGTAGAAATAAATTCATTAGCTATCCTAAAAAATTCTGTTGCTTTTTTTCTTTAATAATATATCTTRGATTGTTTCTCTGGGTATGTGTATTTTTTTGTTTAGTAACATTCTGTTGATTCAAGTAATTCCAAACAGCAACACACACAATAATGGSCTCAAATACAGAATGACTTGAAGGACTTCAGAATTGTCTGTRAGCAGAACACAACTATCTGATAAAAGATTTCAGGAGAAATGTCAGATAATGTCTCTTAGGCTGGTCTAAACATCTTTAAGTCTATGTTCTCTGTACATTTTTGTGTTGAGTTTTTTAATATTTATCCATGTGAATAACATGACAGATCAAACTGAAGTTGTAGCAGGGCTATTTGTCTTTAATATCTCAGCTCTGCTGTATTTTAAGTCATCTATCCCTAGAGCAATTTTAGTCACCAAAAGCATCAGTGCCTGCAGACTTCTGGTTTAGAGGTTTTTTGTTGAAAATAACTGGCATCTTTCTTATTATTTTCCAATCCTCTGGAGAGAATCCCCACATTGTAACTGCAGCCTGACATTGCAGTGTGCAGTTTSTTGAACTAAATAAAGAAAATGTTAGCAATTTGCTCAGTAGAACCTGATTGCTTTCCCTTTCTCATTTACAGTTTGTTAAATGAGAAGCTGCATAAAACAAATAAATGAAGCAGGTGCATGTCAGGTTCTGGTTTGGAACACTGCCAGCTGATCAACTCCACCAAGGTTTTATTATCTAACCAGAAACATTTTGTTGGTGCTCAGATTTTTCCCTCAAGAATAACCTCTGCCAACTGGAAGCAGCTCAATGAACAAAATGCTGTAACTATTGAAGATGCAGGTAAATGCTTTTTAGCAAYCACTGTGCCCAACAGGCTCTAATCCCTCTGTCTATGCATACAGACACATATGCAGGCTAGTCTGAAAACCTATTCCAAATTTTATGTCAAAAGCCCATAAAAATAACAGCAGGCCATCAAAAACAGAGACCATGTTTTTCCACGGACTTTGTGATAAACATGAGACAATGATTGAACAGAAAATCTCATATTTGGTAATTTGGAGGGCATATTTTCCAGCTGGAGAGCTTCCTTTGGACCCGAGCAAACAGCTGGAGGGGATGGAGAGAAGAATATTTGGTAATATTGTCCATTTGGCCTTTCTTCTGCTTTCATCAAACTTTTAAATGGTTTGCAGTGGAAAAGCAGGACTGTGGCATCTTGTACGGGTGCCCAGTGCATATAAATTGCAAGAATGTCAGACAAAGTGGTCTGCCATGAATGTTAACAGTCGTAACTGATGCTTTAATGCTGCCCCGAGTTCTTGTTAAATATGTGTTGCAGCRTTGTTGAAATCTACACTTGCACTAAATTTCAGCCCCTGGGCACTGTTTTTAGCCCTCCCCCCCGCTTATATGGGAAGATGCAAATCCTGCAGCTAACACAGATGCTCTAGAATTTGCTGTCCTAATAGGAGCTGCAGATTTATAGAGGAGCATATTTTTAAAGCATCAGAATTGCTACTTTCAGGAGTATCTAAATCAGTTCAAACGCCAAGGTATTTCTTCCACTCCGCATTATAAAATATTTCAACCTGTTTATTGCTCCTCTTCTCAGCTCAAGGATAGTATTCTTAGCATGAGAGCACATAACAGTGTGCTTTCCCTTGGAGAAATGTTCTATGAATGCTGCTTAAACCTATTCACTTTGCATACTTTTTAATATACATGTATGATATAATTTACAAAAATTTACAAAAGCTTGTTTATAGCAGAAGTCTAAATTGAATTGTTTTTCAGCAGGGTACTTGTACTTTTGCAAACTGTATGTCAAATTTAATAGTAGAACCCATGTATTTTTATTATTGCAAAACAGTAAATAATAATGAAATCTATGACTTTTCAGAGAAAAAAATATGCTTAGTCCTGATTGTTTGTTTAGTTATTTTTTATTTTTTTTTTTTAATATTCAGGTAACACTTGTGGAAAAAAAAAATAGTTGGAAGAAACTTCAAGCAGACTTCCCCTCTCATACTCCCACCACAACAAAGGATTAAAAATATCTAACCTATATTTGGCAGATGGTTGTACATCCTGTTCACAAAATCCCTTAGTGAGGGAGATTTCATTGTATTCTATGAAACTTATATGAGAGAATATCTCCCACTGTCCTTACTTTGGGAAGGTTTTATTAAGGCTTTATATAAATCTCACTTTCTGCAACAGAAGCTCAACTGTCCTTGGAGGTTGGGGGAGCTTCTTGCAGTTTTCTTCAGTTTTCTTTAAATCATTTGAAGGCCTACCATGTCTCAATTCCTGTCTTCTCTATTCTTAATACCAAAATAACCTCCTATTCCTTTTTCACAAGTTACATTTGCWACACTTTGGATCCTTCCTTCTCTGCACCACTTGATCCTCCCCGGTTTGTCCTCACTTTTCCTGAAGTTTATGTCAAAAAATGGCAAAAAGACTCCAACAGAGGTTTTATTAACACCRAGTGGATAGAGTAGAAGGATTATTTCCTATTTCTGAATACACTCACAGCTTTCACATCCCAGAATGAGGCCTGCCTGCCTGTTTCCACAATAGAACAACACGGATTCATGTTCAGTTTATGATTTACAAAGAGGTACCTGTAAATCACTAGGCTTGTGACCAAACCCTGCTATCCAATGGGTCAGTCTCTAACTTTATACATAAATGTCCTTCTTAAGAGTAGTACTTTGAACTCTCCTTAATCAASTATAGCTTTTCATATCAGACCAATTTTTCAATTGCTGAAAATGTTTTGAATTGCAATTCTATCTTACAAAGTGTGTGGATCACCCCCAGCTTGGTCCTATTTGGAAATTTAATAAACAATCCTCTATGCCTTGAAAGCCATCCATAAAAAGCACTTACAATRCCTCTGTGATAGTAATCCTTTTTCTATCTATATCTATCTATCTGTTTATGTTTTTCCCCCGAAGACAGACACATTTGGAGGGAAGAGTTCTGACCAAATTCAGTCAGGCTAAACAAGAAGAAATGGCACCGTTTCAGCAAGAACACCTTACTTTCCGGGTCAAGGGAGGTTAAYAAAAGCCATAAGACAAATTCATATTAAGCACTAAATTTGTATAATGATGATGTTTCAGTGTTTTCTCACTGGTGCAGCTGCCACATGAGAAGAAATGTAAAGATATGGCAATCACACAGCACTGTGTTTGCAACCACCAGGACAGTGGTGTGCAAGATGTAGCTCAGGCKTTGCTCACCCATCACAGAATGCACACCAGACCCTCCAATTTTTATGATGTAAACTGCCTTAGATGCAGGATTAATCCCAAATCCCAACTATAACCACAGATCAGGGAATTAACCAGTGGATGAGCTCCTTTATATACCATGATCTGATTTCTCAATGTAATTAACCAGTACCATTCGTTATTAAGAAAAATTTAAATTATTCAGGAGTTTAAAAAAGTCATCAATATGCTACTCTGATTAAAATTCTTAATAAGTTGCTAACATTCTTGAAGGCCTGGAAATGAATAAAGGACTATCTGTATATGATAATAATTCTTAAACAAGGATATCTTCCTGTAAGGAGCTCTTCAGAGATATATTCTGAAAAAAGYCCACAATCTTACATGTAGCATATGGGATGAAATGAAATTAAATGAAATAAGAACATAAGACCAGCTGTGCTGGATAAGAACAAAGCTCTATATAGCCTGTATTCTTTCTCTGACAGTGGCCAGAAGTGGATTAACAGAAAAGGCAACTGTGTAGTGATATTTTCTTATCCTTTAGCAATAGTTTTCAGAAATTTCTTGTGGCAAAGGTTGCATTTTCCTCAGCAGATTTGTCTTCCAGGAATTTGACTGGTTACTCTCTCTTTCAGTATACTCTGACTCTAAAGCAATAAAATAATAAGCTCACACCTTTAAGTATTCTTTTCTTTAAGTATTGCCTTTCATTTCAATTATAACCTAATTTSAACCATTTCCCATCTCCTTTGGAGCCTTATATGCTCCAGTCACAAGAATGGAAAGATGGCAAGACCAAAAAAGCAAATGAATTACACTCCCAGAAAAAGCTTTTCCTCATTTTCACTCCACCTCTGTCTGAGAAGAAACACAATTTAAARCAATCTGACAGCTTAAGTCACAAAGGTTTTTAGAGAGACAAAATTCATGTATTTTACAGCTGATACAAAACAAGCTCRCTCTTTGGGCCAAGCCCTTTTCTGAGCATGCATGAGGGCCAGCTGCAYATTTCCCCCACAGTGTTCAGATTGTTTATCCTGTAAAGAAGAAAAATARAGAATTTCATTTGAGTAATGGCAGAATGAGCCATCTGATCCATCACCTTTTCCCATGGGACTGGTGTGGATCACACACTGTGCCTTCCTGTGCTTTGCACTCCAGTCTGAACTGATGACAGAACTGAAACGCCCACAGTGATGGAACATTCCCCACTCTGGCAGAACCAATGGTTCCTTGTTTTGCAGGATTCCAAATTCATGTTTCTGTACTGATGGTCCTCACTGCCCACTGTGCCACAGCTCCACCCACAGTCTGGATAAAGGCAAGAGTCACTGTCAGAAATGCCAKGGACTGCGCTGTACCCAAAACACCCCTCAGCTGAGATTTGTCCATGACATTTACTGTGGGGTGGGGGAAAAAACACCATCATTTTCTCACTTTCTAAAGCACTAAATTAATAAGCAGAGAAATCGTTAGAGGGACAACAGAAAGGGTCCTGGGGTGCCCCTCTGAAAGTTGTCCTAGAAAATCAGTCCCAGTAGCCTGAGCTGCTGAAGCARCATGAGGCCTCGAGCAGCTGCCATTTCTCTGTCACGTCATTTGCTGGCTGGCAGTCTTTTTTTAAAAATGCAAGAAATGCAGCCAACACCCACTGCTAAAATTTTAAAGCTATTGCCTAAAATAATGCTTTCACAAGGAGACAGTGCTGTAACACCTCTACATAAATGGTGTCTGCCCGGCATCAACTCACTCCTCTACAGAGTTTGAAAGGAACTTGCTCACCTAAACTTTCTGCACTTGAAATCAAACAAGATGCTTTTGCTTTAAGCTGAAACCTAATTCAAAAAAGGATGGCACAAATGGTCCCCTCAGCTAGGGCTGCAATGCAGGGATGCAGCTTTGTCCAAAAAGCATCTCAATTTCCCTTCAAAAAGAAGGGGGAGGCTCATSTAACAGGTGAATGGCTCCAAGTGACCTTCACCTGGTGTACAGTCCTTAGCAGAGGATGCGATGTGTGAGCGAGCTCAAGAGGAAGTTAGGAAAGATCTGTAACAAAGGATAACCTCAGTGTGGGACCCAGATTTCCCTGTTACAATCTGGGTATTCATTCTGGGCTGTAGCCACACTCCTGATCTTTGTCCTCTCAGCAGAGGGAAAGAAAACACAGGGAAAAAAAATCTCAGCCATACCTTCCTTAGCTTTATTAAAAAAAATACTTATAATACTTATAAATACTTTACTTTCAGATCAATTTCTAAGAGGCTTTCTGAAACTAAACTTTTCAAACTGTTAGAAAGAGAAATCCTGCTGAAAAGCAATTTTTTTTTTAGCTTAATAAAACCAAATTCCTAGTTCTGGAATAGAAGAACACTGTGGTGTGGTCTTGGATAGCAAGTCACATGTTTCTGGTGTGACCCCTGACATGTCAGCAAAAGCAATTTAGAATTCATGACTCACCTAAAATCTACAGGATCAAGGATTCATCTCCAACAAAAGTCATTACAGTTTGGCTTAAGGGCATACAAACTTTTGCTTACACAAAAACTTAAAAAGATCAAAGGGATGGGAGGCAAAAATTAAAAAAAGGAGATCATCTCTAATTACCTATTACAAAAGCACAGTAATGATAAAAGTGCCTCTTTAAAAGCCATTTCCCCTCAGTATTCTGGCTAACAGTTTCCTCAACATGAATCTGAWTCAGGACAAGAATATGTTTGCAATCTTTGTAATGATCTATTGGCTGCTATCCTCAATCTGTCTTTCAGAGGTACTTCAAACTCAGCTTTTATACAACTTCTTCTACACTGGGACAGAATCCACATGCTGGTAGACAATAAAAAACAATTTATGCCCTTCTTCATCCTTCTCTTTGCAGAACCATCACCAAGGTTTAAGACACTGAGAGACCCTTTCTGTACGGCCCTGATGAGGAATGAAATCAAACCAGTCATGATTCCCACAGCAGGACTCAGAGCACACAGGGGTTTCACTTTTGAGAGGTTTGCCTGTTTTTGAGATGTCCGATGGAATTTTGAACTTTCTCCTTCCAGCCCTGCCATCCACCCTCATCCTCCACCCCACAAAAACACAATGAACTGTGATTTGCAGCTGCTCCATGTGGCCCATGCCACCTTTGCCATCTGAAACACTAAATTGTGTAAGGGCACTGCTTCTGTGCTGCCTCTTAAAGGATACATCTCTGCTGAATCCATCCCACAGTTTTCTGTGTGAAGAAAAGCAAAAGTCACAGGCATGACTGYTTCTCCTCTCTTTTCTATTTATGGCACTGACAATATGGTATTATCTATTTTGCATAATCAAACACTTTATGCTTGAGTGGCCCCAYTGTAGCAAAAAAATAAAAAATCCCAACAGAAAAAGGATCTGGGCTAGTGAAGATAGTGGTTTGTTAAGTAACCTGCTTAGCTGCGGTTCATTTTAAGACACATTAAAGCACCTAGAAAAGGTTGCTTTTCAAAATACAGCTTATTCCCACAGTGCATTCATAATGCATGGTTTCATTTGGGATTTCATCCCTGGAGTGGGTTAAGCCAAGAAATGTAGAAAGGCAACTCAGAGACATACATTTAACAGGCAGCAAAAACTGCAGTGAAGGGAAGAAAATCATCTTTAKACAGATTACAAGAAAATCTGCTGCTCAGGAAACAAACAAATTTCTGAAGATAAGAATGGCTATTATGATGATCAAGGGGGAAGAGCTTGACAACAAACCTAACTGGCAAACAGGACAAGCACACTGGTCACCTCACACAAATTCAGAAGAAAAGATGTTTCTAAGCTTTACAATCACAATGAAGCAGATCAGGAATGGGATATTCTAAAAAAGGGATGCCTACTGTTTCTGTTGCAAAGGCCATGCATTAACCCCTGAATCCACAGAGAGCAAAACAAGTATGTTTCTGATGGTTTTGTATTTACAAAGATACTTTTATCTATGAAGCATTTACACTTAAAAACTGTGAGCAACATAAATGTAAGAACTTGGCCAACTTGCAGGATTGGTTTAATCCGTGAGCAAAGGGAACAAAACCAAGACAAATTGAGACAAAACCAGGTGGTTGACCGAGAGGAAGGTAAGGAAATAATGTACTTTTTTATTAAGGCACATACCTCTATCCTAAAAACGAAAATCTGATAAAAATCTGGACATCAAACTGAGATCTCCTGAGTCACTTCTGTCCCARTTTCCTGCAGATACTACATCACACAAGGCATTTAAGAAGCTTCTGTAAACTTTTGCTAAAACCACATGCTCTGTGACATTTGTTTAGATAGTTTTAAAGTTATAATTTCWAAGTTACATAACTCCTGCCTCATGCAATCTTGGGAATGAGAGATGTTAATTGCAGGGAATGAGACGAGCATTGCAGCTATTTTTACAATTACTTTCCAGAGGCTTGGCTGTGGTACTGAAAATTGCTTGTTGATAAAAGAACTGGATAAATACATTTACAAACATCTTATCATGGTTCCTGCATGTATTGAAAACCTGCCTTSTGAAGCAATTAAATCTTTTAACTATTGAGACTTACACCAGACCCCTCCTCAAAACACTTAATGTCAAAAGCTAAGAGAAGCAAATTAAAAGCTCATGATTAGTTACATATAAGAAATTGCAAACCTTCACCTCTTCAAGCAACACCATCTTCTAATACAGAAATATTAGGCAAGAACATCTGTTTTGCAAACATAAGCTGARTCTTTCTAAAATTAACTTGCTATTATCAACACACACCACAACCGAGTCAGAACATACATAAACACACTGTTTCTAAATTCCATATAGCTCCCCAAAAGAGAAAATACATCATGTACTCTAAAGTGACCAACAGTACTCAGTCTATCTATACTAACTCTGCTTTTCTATTATGAAAACTCCACAGCATTTTATAGAGTTATAACACCTCTGGAACTATTCTTGTGCAGTTTTGTAAACAGGAGGCAGGAGACAGAAGTGGAAAGCAGGGGACAGGGACCAAATTTGTTTTAGAAGGAACTTGTGTTCCTCCATGAGAACAGCTCCTCTTTCCTTCCTCACCCTCTCTTTTGGTCAGTACAGGAATGTTTTTCTGCTGCCAAGCCCCCACACATATTCCAAGCACCTCTTTCAGATCCCTGGTGCAGCACAGTTCAGCCTGGTGCACTTCTGCCAACATGAAGCGTGCAAAAACAAACAAAAATGTCCTCCCTAAAACTGTAAGGATAATATAAACCAGAGACTCTTCACAAACACCACCAGCTAGGCTACTTTTTATTTCCAAGCATGAAGAGAAACTTCTGATTTCAGATCATATAGAGAATTATTGCTTTTTTTCTAGACAATGTTTATATATATATATATGTATTCACATGGCAGCAGGAACCTGATGCATTTTTACAATGGTGTTCTAACATTCAAAATCACCAATAGTGAGAACTGGGAATTTTCAAACACTTCGACATTTGAAAGGTTTGATTAAAAAGACCATCCCTCCTGAAAGTAAAGAAGGTCCAGGTGATTCAATTACTACTTAGCTTAAACAACAGGGAAAAAAAAAAAAAACCCAAAGAACAAAAACCTTTATTTTCTCATTTCTAATATTATTTTGAAAGAGAGGTTGAGATCTACCGCTACTGTAGCTCTGATCTGAGTAGCTCAGCATTTAAACTCTGCTATAAAACTCCTGCAAAACAAATCAGTCTCAKCAAAAATTTGTTACATTTTATTAAACTTAACTCTATAAACACATCTAGACTTTTTTAACTAATAAAACAAAGCACAAAATAATTCTGTTATTCCATCTTAATTTCTTTTCAAATACCARTAAAAGAGTAATTAAAAAAGACTTCCATGAATAGCAAACAGCAGGAAATTAAAACATATATAAAGGCAAAATTGCTTTAAAAGATGAAAACCAAAGTAGTGCAGTCCCCTGGGTAGGAAAAAACTTCTGGTTTTGCAAATAGCTACTGAAAAATTATGTATTGGAAAGTTCTAACCAATGAGAGCCTAAAATTACTACAGAGAAGGGAAAAATAAAGCAACCTACCATCAAAGAAAAAAGGTCAAGTGAATTATTAAAAATCAAATTCCATATCACTGCTGTAAAACATGACTAGATCTGATGATTTAAAATAACCCACAACCTATTATATAAAGCTGCTTTTAGTGGACAATTAGTAGACAACTGTGCATTCAAAGATTAACAAATACTTCTGTTTATGAGGAGAAACAGAATGCTGTGACATAATATTTAAACTTCAGTACCAAAGGCAAGACAATGCCAACTTGAAGATTCAATGAAAAATCAAGAAAGTATTTAAGCATACAACAGAGATTTATAATCTGTTGTACAACTGAGCAATACTCATTCTTTCCTTGAAACTCTAAAAACTAAAAAGCACTGTATTATTTGTGTTTTGTCAGACCAAGAAGCCCCAGTAGGCTGCAAGACTGGATGCAGCTGGTGAATGTTTCCACTAGAACTGAAGCCATCTTTATTAAAATTCTACACAAAAATCAAAGAAATAAAGCACAAAACAAAACCAAGCTCAAAACCTCTGTAACAAACCCCACCCCCCCAAAAAAAAACCAAAACAAAACAAAAAATAATCAACTAAAATCTAAACCTAAAACCCCAATCAACTACTGTTACAGACGTGGGATCATTTACCCTTCCATGGCAGTATAGACATTTGGGATCATTTACACTTCCACCTGCTTCATAAACAGGTTTATACACAATCAAGATGTGCAAATCCTTACAGGACCTTTTCCTCAGCTGTACAGGCTGTGAACTTTAAAAACATCAATTAAATCAGAAAAATGATATAAGCTTTATATGACCTGCTTCTCCACCGGCTTTAGCTTTGAAAATAATTTATGGCTGCCCCAACTGGGTTCAGAGTACTACCATCCTCATGGGGTAATGATTTATGAAGTGTTAGCACACAGGTGAATTTGTGCAGTGCAAGAAATTTGCAGATTCAAACCCTTTGTTTCCCTTTGTTGCTATTTAATTATGAGTGAAGTGGAAGCAAAGAGTTTAAATAAACCCAGTCAAGTATACACTGCCAGAGAAACACTGGGGATTCAACAACTTACTACAACTTTCCATGTACTTAGCATTTACTGCTTTTTAAATTTGGGTACAGCCCAAATCATGTGACCTTCTCCACACTCACTTCACTCTGCTYTTCTCTCTATCAGATTATTCTCTATTTATTTTGTAGCTCTACTTCCATCGCCCCTGGAATGAATTTCTCACTAATACATTTCTGAAGGCAAGCTCTTAAGAATCGAAGGGGTTTAGACTCTCTTAGTAAAAAATGCTGCCCCTCCTCGAATTTCAACCTTCAAAGGAAACCACATCTTAGAAGAGCATTCAGTAAGGAATCAAGAAGCCAAACAGTCTGAAGACAACTTTGGTCTTGTCTAGCACCTGTTGGTCCCCAAATTAATAAAATTAATTATCCTGTTGAAATAATGGCACATGCACTACTGCTCTGCTCTGCCAATAGGCAAATTTTACAGTCATTTGTCTTACAACTAACCAATAACAGATATCTCAAACTTCCAGTAAGATTTCCATACATGTCAAAATAATCCACTTAAAGAGACAAGTTTTTAAATTAAAAAAAAAAAAAAAAAAATTGAACATGACAAACGTCATGGGCAGTGTCATTTAATGCTTTATTCCTGCGAGCTAAAGGGTGTCCATTTCAGATTATCTGTCTTTAAAATGTTAGGGTGAAAAATAAGCCTAAATCACATTTTCTTTAAAAGGAATAAATTAATTGTTACCATCAGTATACAAAATCGTATCAGTGAATCAATCCAAATTCTCTATTCCATTGCATTATCTAGGATATAAAACTGTTTTCATGTTAGCCTATAATTTTATATTCCAACAAATGTTATTTGGGAACTAAGATTGAAAGATGAAGCATGGAAGAAAATGACATTTTGTGTACCATCTAATTACCAATTATCTGCCAGTGGAAATAATCAAATTGTATAAATTTAGACTGCAGATTCATCAACCAATTACCTTAGAGAACATGTTATACCCCTCATCAGTGATTCAACCAACAGCCCAAGTATTAAACAACTTACTATGGATATTATAGGGATCTGTTTTATTCAGAGAAACACATCCCCAAGCACAGTAATTAAAAGCTGCAGCAAGTTATAATAYTGCTAAAATACGGCCACTCATGTAAATGTATTTTAAGAGTGTCTAGTACTAATTCAAGCTTGTTACTTAAGTTACAAAGAAAAGGAGTGATTTACTGTACTGGATTAAAGCAAATTGAAATTGATGTGCTATATTCTACAACATCACACCTTCCATAACCTCTGCTTTTCACACAGTCAATAAAATGATGAAATACAGGTAGCAACTGGCTTCTAAATAACTATTTATCTGTTAATTCAGGCACTTCATTTAGGTTTAGAAAAAACTGTTTGAAAATACAGTATGTCAGCTCTTATCTGTAAATTATATTTCTTTACATATGAAAATTATCAATTAAGTGTAATTCGATTTTAACACTTCCAAAATTTTACTTGAATTAACTGCAGACATTAATTTGAAAACACAACAGCTGCTGGTGAATGTCTTTCAGGATGTATTTCAAAATAAGAAAGAGAGTAGTATATTTCCTTTCTTTTCATCAAAACACTCAGGTACTTAGATATATGCTGGTTAAAAGCATTAGGACACCTATTGATGCTAATACAATCTGGGCTTTCTATTATTTTGCCTGAGCATTCTTCTGGAATTAATTTCTAATTATGTTTATGGCACTATCCCCAACTTTGCTAGGAATTACTATCTCCACATTAATGAAAGTATTAATGCCCTCTTGAGGCTCAAATAAACATCTGGAAATCTGGCTCCAAAAAATAAACTTTTAACTCATACTTCTATCTCTGCACAAGCAACATGGATAATTTAAAAAATTCTTTTTTTTGGTGGCATACAAAATATGAAAAAATATAGTGGCTCATGTTCAATCTTTATTTGACTTTTGTTTAAAAAACTCTTGGTGTTTGCCAATTGCTGCCACGGACTTCTGTAGGATGCTGGGCAATGTGGTAGGAAAGAGAATCCCACATGGTCAGGGTGTAGTTCAGGGATTTCCCCCGGCAGGACCATCCTCCCCTGCCCTTGAATCTCATCTACAGGGCCAGGACTATCAACAGTGRCATGGAAATTACTCAAACCACTTTTAGGGGCAAGAGAAAGGATGCAGAACAACTACTGAGCATACACAAAATGGATCACACTCAAAGCAAAGCAGGTCCAACGTGAACCTGCAGCCCCATCAAGAAGGAGGTACAGAAACCACAGAAATGACCAGATCTTTGGAGAGGAGCAGAAACATCAGCATGATTGCCCCAGCAAAGGGCAGGAAGAGCTCCATCAGTACCATGCAATTTCTTGCAGAACGCCTGCAGGCTGCTGACAGCACACTGCCATCCTGAGGCAGCCTCTGCCCCTGGAGGAGCAGCAGCAGGTTGAGCACATCACCAAACTGCAGAAAGGTTCAACATTCAAGAACTCTTTTGATTTTTAAAGTAGCTAAACCACCCAGCTAACAGAATGCTGTGGATAGGATTACCCCTGTAACTCAATCACTGTTGTATTTTGATCCTACTCCTAATTAAGTTAACGATAAATTCTGGGCTTCGTATACCTGATGAATCCCCTTTTTGCACAAAACAAGGCTTTGAGCATAGGAATATATAGATGTGGAGAGGATATTTGTCCTGTCCCATTTTCATGYACTAAATTTCAATATGCTGCATATAAATAAGTCCATATGTTCCCAGAATCCATTTGGAAATCACTGCTTCCTCAGAGTGCTCATTATACCCAGACAGACTGCTTCCTACAAGCATCCTAATCAGGCAGTGGTTATTCAGCTCCCTGATGCCTCCCAAAATACCACTCCTATTTCCAGTAGACAAGCTAAACTATAGCAAAGTTAGCTCTAATTTTCCTAAATCTAGGGATACAATCAAGGAATTAGATTTCCAAATATTTGTTTTGCTTTCAATGGAAAAGCCCACCTCTTTAAATTTAAATTTTCTTTCTTCCCTTAAGAAGAATGTACATTGTTTCAGGTAACAAGCAGTGGTAGGTGTACCCACTCAGAATATAATATTGGCCCCCATGGCCTCAGGCTGAACGTTCCACCTGTGCTTTTCCACAGAGCTGATTTAGAGAGGGTTTGGTGCCACTAAGGAATCATTTGAAATTAACTCCTACTGTCATTCTCTTTACCCAAAAGAAGAATTGAGCTCTGAGTCRTGCCTGCTGAATGGGAATGGCATACACGTTAAAAGTCAGCTTTGGGAATTCCTTTTCTGTTATTACCATGAACACAATATCTCCACATCTCTCTTCAGACAATATTGTCAGTAATACTTTGTCTAGCTATAATTCTCCCTTTGGGAGCCACGTACACAAAGACGACAGCTTTACAATTTAATTAAAGGCAACAATGGAAAAAATATAATAATAAAAGGAATATAATATTTCATGAGAGTCAGACACAAAGGAAGAGATTGCTGAGTGTCTCATTGATAAAGCACTGAAATCATTTTACRTTTTACAAATGAGAGTAGCAGTCCCAGGAGTTCATGCTGAATGTTGAAGCACCCAGCTTGGAGGGTGTCTTTACAGTCTCAAACTGTATTTGAGAGGAAAAGGAGACAAACATAATGATTTAACATCCAAAAAGAATATGAAATGTATCCTATTTGTAGGTAAGTATTAGAGAGATGACAGATTATATCTATATAAGAAATTTCTCAGTAACATCTAAATGCTGAGAGTTTCTGAGTTTTTACTGCATTGTCAGCCACAAAACAAGATTTTAAGGAAAGGTGCTTGGTCTTTAGTGTAGATATTCTATCCTTCTATGCATATATTCTTTCTTTCATTGTAGTTAAAGTATATTAAATATACCAGTGTATACATTCTTTGTTTCACTCAGCTGAGAGACATTGGGCTGTATAAACTGTTCCTTTCAAAACTACTCAAGAAGCCATTTCTCTGAGACAGCTCTAGTTCTGAGTGRGAGGCTTGGCAAAGTGGAAGGCACAAAAAAGAGTAACAAGACAGGTTCAAAGGGCAACAGACAACTTAGGCTAGGGCACTCTACAGGGAAAGGCAGCTCAGTTCTGAGTGCAGCAATCAACAGTAAAGTGATTTTAAATAAAACAAACAAGGACAGGTTAGAGAAGGTGATTGTACCATGGGCTTTGTCACAGTTTCCCACAAGCAGTGCATTTACTTGCCATGCAGGTACCTTTCCTACGTCCCTCTCCATGTAGGCACTCCATGCAGAGCCTTCAGACAACTTGTTTCAATGTCTTAAGAATTCCATCATAATAGACTTATTTATCTTCTGTGGATGCTCTGTTACTCCTCTCCTGATCAGTTCTTTAGCCAAGTCTTCCTATCTGTCTATTGGTCTTGGAGGCAGAAAAAGAAYACACAAAAAGCCTTTCCACTTTTTCTCACTACCACTCAATCATTTATCATGGCAATAACAACATCAGAGGAAAGCATCTGCAGGACATAACATGTGTCTTAATTCCTGTTTATTTAAAAAAATCTCTGGACAATGTCTTCCTGAGATGCCAGGAAATATGGCAATTAATTAAAAATTATACAAATGTGTGTGATTGAAATGAATACTTGCCAGTTCCAGTATTTTTCACACACCTGTTCTTTCCCAGATATGAGAAGCAGCAGTTGGCAGCAAAAGCAAGTAGAGAGAGGAAAAAAGTCCTCCTGTGTAACAGAAAGAATGTCCATTAACTAAATGGAAAAAAACCAAGATGACAAAGGGGAAATAACAGACTAAAAAGTTCAAGAATCCAAATTAGTGTTAACAGTTCAATTTATCTTGCATAATATTGCAGTAATTGGATTGTGTCTGTCATACTGCTGTTGTGGCACACTCAGTTTGCTCTCTTTGTTCTCAGTTTCCCACAGAGACCACCRTTAGATGGAGATCACTTTTGCAAACTCCAGCATCTCTGTTCTCCCTGGGCCAGGGCTGAGTGCACGTGGCAGGCTGGGCTTCCAACACCCAAAAGTGCTGCACCCTGTGTGACCTGGGCTTCTGCTCTTCCCTACAGCAGCCCAAAAGTGCACAACATGGAAAAAGTCTCAGATATTAGTGCTTTAAGACTAATTTAATGTGGCTATTAAGGATGTCAATGCATAGTTCTTTTCTTGGTGGTTTAGTCATCAGCAGTGAAAGGTAAAAGAGTAATTTTCATCAGCCACAGAAGACTGAATATAGGTCATGGTGAGTTCAAAGACAAATAATTTAAGAATCAAAGTCTCAGTGGAATGCATCAGAGGTAATGCCAAGTAAATCACTGTGTCAGTATGACTGATTAAATATTAGCAAAGAATGTGAAATGATCTTAAAAAAAGAAGAAAAAAAGAGCTTTGCATCTATTATGCTGTAAATATTTTTCCTTCCATGCTACCATTACATTTCCATCTTATTGAATTGACCTATGATAAAACTATAACGTTTGCCTCAATAAGGTTAAGCATTTTAATTTAAAATCCATAAAGGCGAATCTCGACTAGAAACAGTGCAAAGCCMCTCAACATGGTATAATACTCATTCAAAACACTGTAGTCTTCTCACATAACTCTAACAGAACAAATGCTGCAATTCATCTTAAATCTCAGAAACCAGCACTGAATTTAATGTGACTAATGTACAAGAAAAGCTGTTATATTTCATGTGTAACAAAGAAATCTTCAACCTCAGTGTCTCAGTACTACAGATGTGCTAAAAAAAA
>NW_026623269.1:2393124-2400729 GCF_030028575.1 Malurus melanocephalus | reverse complement strand
ATTTATTTTTGTTTTGACACAGCACAGTTTGAAAAAAAAAAAAAAAAAAAAAAAAATAGGATGTATCCTGAAAAAAGGAAATGGAAAATATTGATATGGAATGAAAACACAAACAGATCCATCCCTTAACAAATAATGCATCTTTGGATTTTTGTATTTTCTAAAATTCTAAGACACCTCTTCTAAGCATTAAAGCTCAGWAAAGAATGTCTTTGAATGTTACCAATTTAAAATGTAAAAATACCAGGTTTTATTAGAAATGTCATCTTGTGACAGGGGGATAAGAGAAAACAGCCCAAGTCAGAACTAAGATAACAGCACCATCCATCCCAGAAACTGGTTAAAGGGAACAATTAAATGACAAACACTAAAATGCTGTTGGGATGTACTCTATTTGCAAAATAAGGTATTTCTAAACCTGTCATGCATAAATAAGAGAATAAGAAGAGAAAAGCAGGGCAGCAGTGGACAGGCTTTGCTAACCTTACATTTCAGACTCTCCAGGATGAGGACTGCTGCTCACCATGTATGCACAGCAGTCCTGGCTGCTTCCTGAGAGCAGAGACAGCCTGGCCATTTATAAATTATGACCTGTCCACCGTAAACAAATTGCTTTTTCTTTACTTGCATCTTCATTGCTTAGTTAAGCAAATAAGTCAAAGGGGATATTACCAGAAGACATCCTTCTGTGAATTTCCACAGGTTACAAAATAAGGTATTTAGACAGACTCCTCTTCCTACAAAATAACCAAAAAAGATATTTAGACATCCAKAAACAGTAAACTCATCAGCTACAGAAAGGAGCCATTTTACTGTCCAAGTAAATGTAAAGTCCTTTTGTTCAGCAGCACTTGTGCTGGCAAAGGCATCAAAATTCCTCTCACTCTTTGGACACCTCATGAGATTTCTCCAGCCTCAGGGCTGCAGAAACTGACTCTGCTTGAAGGTGGAGGTGCACATTAAAAACATAAGTTGAACAATAAGAGACCTGGAAAGCTTACCTAAGCTGCTCTTAAAACTGTTCTGTAAGTCCCACATCTCTATTCATGGTTTATTTATAGGGCTGACCCGATTGGTTACAGCAGGGAAAATGTCCTCTGGACATTCATCAATATACCCACGCTGAACTATTAACCTGAGCTATCCTGACAAACCAAACTTCTCACATTTAACTCAATGTACAATGTTTCAGTAGTAACAGAGTCACAAATTTCACTCAGACTTCACTCAGTATCAACCTAYGTCATAGGTAATATAAATCATATAACTATACCTTGCAATGATTTAACATCCTAATGTAGTATTTTTTGGCATTAAAATAAAAATACATTTAGTTATATTAGTTACATTGTGATTATTTCACCTTGGGTAACTATAAATTCTGAGCTCATAATTTAATTGCACATGTTCTTTAAATCTCATAAATAGTATGAAGATATCTTTTTTCTATTCTAATTTTTTTTTTCTATCCTGTGCTATGTTTAATCTCTGTTTCATGTTTTTCTTCTAATTTTCCTTTAAAACACAGCAGCTTTTGATAGCTTTGTATTCTGGGGGGGGAAGTGTATACAAAGGAATATTTTTATCTAACCATAAAATGATGCCAGAAACCCAACAGGGAGCAAACACCATGTTGGAACAAAAATAGTCCAGAGATACATTTTCAAAGTTGAGCACCTGCTGTAAAATAACCATCTGTGTTTAACTGTAATTTAATTATAGGTTCATTCCTTTTGTGTACACTGGAAGGATCTCATAGGTCTTCCCCAGTTGGTCTGCAATCAACTTCTGGCATTTTGCAAAAGCACAGACATGTTCTCTTAATAACACCTGCTAACTTTTTTTCCTTCCTGTTTCAGCAAAGGTCTTCTGAGATTTTCCAATAGTGTTGAGAAACAAAATCAAAATTATTACTAAATCTGAAATAAAAACCTGCATTAATTAATCACCTGCCCTAAAAAGCCAATATTATTGGCTATCAGATTACCATTTCCCTTTTCACAAAAGTAAATCAAGAATCACAGAGGCAAAAGATTTTTTATTMTTATTTTTGAGGGGGAAAGAAAATCAGTATTCTCCAAAGATCTCCAAGCTACCGTGGTAATCTATATTAATTGAAAACTGCAATGCTCTGCACAATACCTCAAAGCAAAATAAAGTTCATAGACATTAATACTTGCTGAAACTAAGCCAGTCTATTTGAGCTTTATTGGAATTAGAACAAAAAAAAAAAAAAACACAGCAACTTTTCGCAGGAAGAAGGATCCAGTYACAGATCCCAAATTTCATCTTAGCGTGGACACTTTAACTGGGAACAACTCATTAGGACAAATGATTCAAATATTAATGGTCAAAGTTAGCCATCTAATAAAARCTTGATGTCAGGAGAATATTTTTCTAAGACTATTTAATTGACTACTTAATTAATGACAAGGCAAAGGATGGAAATGTGTTGTGTTTTCAGTGTACCTTTATATATTACTTATATTTACACAAATAAATTTTTACCTGCTGAATGTAAGTCCTATGGATRAAACTGCAGAAAGCAGTGTTAAAGCCTGATGCCCAAGGAGTCCTGTAATAAAACTCTTAATAATGCAAACAGCAACTTCAGAAAAGAGTGGAGTTAGACCTGAAGGCAGCACTGGCTCATACTGAACCTACATCAAATCATGAAATATATACACATATATAAACATTCAGCTTCCCTGAATGTTCATCCACCAGCTGCCCTGTTCCCATGYATTCATACAGATAACAATAATGGAAGGGTTCTCTTGTGCACAGTGGCTGTCAAAATATAGCCTGATACAGAAACTTTCATTAAATCTTAACCATTAAAAACTACAATAAAATCAGCAATGAGGGTGTGCACTCAGCTCAGATAAAGCAGTAATCTCCCCAAGATTCTCACAGACAGGATAAACATGAAGGAAATGAGCACCTTGCCCAAGGCTCTTGCACGTCATGAACAAAACAAAGAGGTGGATGCAACCCTGCACATGGACAAGCTTTATTCCTTTTTCTCTTTTCTTTCAAACTGCTCTAGACTTACTCAGCAGCAATTCCCCACTCAAAAGCAGCTGTATKTATGATAGGTTTAGTCCACCTGCTCAGCTAAGAATAAAACAAGTGTTTCATTTAAAAAAAAAAAAAAAATTCAGAAGGTTTAGAAAGGAGGAAAAAGGAAAACATCCACTACTCTGCAGACATGTCTAAAAAGCCAGTTTTGACCCTAATAACTGAAGTTTCTTCCCAAGGAGACTTTTTTCCTCTGTTGAGGCTTAATAATTGCTAAATAGTGTAAAGAAAAGGGGCAGGGGAAAACTCATTSAAAACTTCACAAATTATACAGTAAATGAGAAACTGAAATCACAGTCTTTGGCCTGCAGCACCTGCAGCACCAAAAATACAGTTACARAATTTTACAAAGCAGAGATGACACTTAAACCATTTTTATTCTCCTAATTACTAATTACAGTCTACATATTCTGGATGGCCAGCAAACACCRCCTGGGCTACATGGACAGTCATTCTAGATGGGCTGCTTAGCTTCATAATGTAATTTTTAATTTTGCTATTCAATTAAAGTGCTGGAGGTCTTTTTGTCTGCAAAGAAAAAATATTGCCCATAATTCACTTCTACCCCCTTCCCTCTCAACTCCTGAAAAAGAAYTTTCTGTAAAACCTTGTAAAACCTCAGTTGTTTGTAATTCTCTATTTTGCCTTTAAGAAAGAGCTGTGTTTTCCTCTGTTTACACTATTCCCTTAATTTGCTTACAGCTAGGATTGATTAAACACATAATAACTAAACCTTCCCTTGAAAGGCAATTTGCAATGGCCATGCTGCCGTGCATTTCAGATTATATTTTTAAAATAACTGTTTCCTCAAGGGTATTACCTAACCTCTAAAACCACTAAACATTTAGAGGTTTGCATTTTAGAATCCAATTTCATATACAAAAATAACTCTGTTTACTCCAAACCCAGCCTTCACATCTCAGTCAAACCTGCTCAAAGCCTGCCTCTAACATTTATTCCTCACTCCCTGATCCTAAAGATATTTTTGACATCAGTGTCTTTCATGAAATATCAGACTGAATAAAACCTCCCAAAGTCTTTTAASACCATTCCTAAACCATTTTATCAGAACTTTTTAATGCTGTTCATTGACAACAGGTGAAATTCTCATTACTGATAACTAACCACATTGCTTCCACAGATACAATCTGTCATTATTGCACAGGTTACTCTTGCTGCCATTGACAGCCTCAGCTAGATTTGTTTTATTTACATTTCACCTGAATTTTCAAACATATAATTTCTTAGTTTAAAAAAAGGGGTAAAAAGCTGACACAGTAAAATGAAAATAAATAAATTCCTGTAACAACACAGATGACTAGGTAGTTTAACTCAAATTTTTAAAAGCACATATATTTTATTAAATGCAATACATGCATCAGGAATGTATTATTTCTTGGGCATTTTCAGTTTCTGGTGAATATTAATTACTAGAGCAATTAACAACATAGAGAATACTTATAATGAGTTGAAGTCATATSCTTTATTGTCACCCTGGAGTTTTAAAGCACCTGCCATATGTTCTCCTAATAATTGCTACTTTTGCTTTCGGAATACAGTAAGGGAATTTATTAACTTGCAGAAGCCTCTGAGATATATGCACTTRTGACTGGAAACAGGGAAAGAATGCCAAAATGTTATTTCAGTCTTATATAGTCTGATTTAATATGAGGTTAGACCTAAGGACAAAGGCTAAATTGATTTATTTCCACAGAAGAGCAAACATCTAAGGAAAAAATACCTTTTTAAAAACACATATGAAAAATTAGGGAAATTCTGATTTTAGCAGTCACAGGGTTTTTCAGATCAAGTCTGCCTGACTGGGACTTCAACCTGTAATGCATTTCTCAGTTGTGTTTTGTTTATTGCTACTTTATGTATATCCATTTTCATTATTAACATATTTTGCATCAAGTCCCACAGTCTTCACTCATTAAACAATAAAGTGTTAGCTATGCTTGACATTTGCTTGTTGCAACAAGCTGTATACAAATACATGGAATTTGATGCTGTTTGTGAGCAGAATTTCTATCAATTTTGTATCTAATGTTTAAAACATCTCAAACTCTAACCAGAAAATATAAAAATTGATATAGCTTGCGAAGTAGACCTTCACAAAAAAGATCCTCACATTATATATATATATGCTAAAATTCTTCCATTAAAAAGAAGAAAAGTAAGAAAATTTGTGAAATTGCAAAGAAAGGAACTCTATCCTCCTTATGAAGGAAGAAGCTGATTACTTAAAACTATCCTATGCAACTCTTATTCACCACATGAAAGAGCTTTATTGTTTTGTGTAATTAAATATGTAATTTACTGCAAGCCCTGTCATCCAAAACTAAAACCTTAAGGAGACAGGTCCTAAATTAATTGCTAATATAGCAATTTCCTTTTACTTCATTGTCAATAAATGCAGCAAACAAAGTTTTAAATTCATGACCTCTTGATATTTTGGAGCTGGAAATAGGATTAGCTATTCATTTTAAAGCCACAATGATATATTTYGGGCAAACTRCATGCTTTTYCTTGTGCTGAAATCTGGGCTGTATKGAAATGAATGAAGGATTCACCATTTACCTCAGTGGAGCTGAAATCTCATGATAAAATTTAAAGAAAAGAAACCATCAGTCATTAAAAATGGCATATTAAAAGAGAAGTCCAATTTATTATTACTTTTCTTTGTACCCTAGTTGGTTCAGGAAGCTGGCTTTCAATGGTTTTCAATCTTGCTCCCCTTAAGGAGCTTCCCTCACTGAAAACATCCAGAATATCTCAGTATTACTGGAAAACACCAGTCTCGGTCGCCCTTGTTAAACACAGAACAGGGGTTAACAGCAGATCACYCCTGGATCTATATATCTAATCTGCATTTTTATGTTCACCTATTTATCTTTGTGTCTCTTTATGCAGAAATATGTGAAGCCAACAACAGAAGAGTATTTCTTTGTAGAAAGCTTAAAGCGCTCTTCAGTGGAGTTGCTAGAGCCCTTTCCTTCTGAAAATACTCAAATATTAAACAGGACATTTCCTTCAGTGAAGCACAAGTGTCTGTATCCCACCCACGCYACGGCTTCACAGAAGCAGCATTTCTGGCATTTTCATACTGCTATGTGTTTAAAATATTCTTTTAGCTTGATGTTATAATAGACAGTCCAATTCCCAGRGCTTTGTTACCTGCACTCTTAGCAAACCTTTGCCCAATGTTTTTATTAACTCAATTTAATGGAACCTTTTTTATGGTGACCTTAAGAATTTAATAACTCTGCAATGCAAGGACAATACCACCTGCAGGCTCTTSTGGGATTAAACTGTGGTAGTTCAATATGTCTGCAGGAACACATAAAGGAAAAGCAAAAAATAAAAATGTCAGGATCTGCACAAATCAGCCACTGATTGCCAAAGTTGGGAATTATGCCTGGTTATGGTGTCCTGCTCTGAGACATRTGACATAAAACTCTGCATCTGATAYATGCTGCAGCCYACTTAATGCTGCTTAATGGCATTAATCTAGCTTTGATCATGTCAGATATGCTGGCAATTTTCAATTCCAGAGTGTCTTCCTTTCTGACAGACACTCTGCATATCTTACAGATACGATCGATACGTTATTAGTCAACAACCTGAGTAGAGGCACATAAATTAATCCTTTTCTGTCAACCCAGCAGTTTGGATTCGAGTGAAACCTCACCCTTGCAGTACACGTGAGACTGATCCTAATCCAATTAGGGTAAAATGAACTTTTTTTCCTATGGCGCTCTCCATCTATGTTAATTCAACCCCCTGAAGACAGCTGCTCTGAGGAAATAATTTTATGCTTGACCTTTTATGGGCAAGGTTAAAATCAGTATAGATACATATACATGCAARGAAAGTCAATAACTTTGCTCTCTCTCTTTAACCTCCACTAGCACCTGTAAAATAATGCCAGAGAAYGCTGCTGATTTCAAAGTGATCGGGATGTATTTATTTTAGTTGCATAAAGGACCCTGTCACTTCAGCTTTACACTGAGTACAGCGTGTACCTTTGTTTTGCTGAGGGGCAAATTAATATGGAGTGACAGCCCTGTCTGTAGTTTTGTAGGATTTGACAAGTAGGGGATGTTAACAGCCTACAATATGCAAAACAAATCATYTCTTCTCTTTGTGATAGTTATCAGATATAATGACAACAACCATTAAGGAAAAAAGACTTGGTGCTATTATTTCTCCAGTAGGAAATATAGGAGAGAGAAAAGAGCCAGAGTGCATCTGAACCCATTTTGCTGATAACAGAACAGGGTGAAATTCTGTTCCAGTGATGCAGTGCTTGCTGGGAGAGCCCTTAACTGCTTTCTTTTTCTCAGTTTTTCTCACAACAATATGGAATATCTTGTCTGTGGGCCATGATCACTCTTGTTTCACCTAAACTTCTCAATATCTCCCCTGACCCCACCTAACTTCTCTGTGCTAAAATTAAATGTGGATTCCTATGCTGTTCTCTCAGCTTGAGCTCTTGATTGCAGCCAGGAGCAGAAGATAACA
>NW_026623269.1:2360508-2392894 GCF_030028575.1 Malurus melanocephalus | reverse complement strand
CCCGGGACAGCCTGCCTTCTCCCGGGAGCTCCAGGGGATCCCTCCGTGTGCCCCTTCCCCTCGCTGTCCCTGTGTCCATTGTGACAGGGAGCAGGCGTGCCACTCACTGTCCTCTGTCCCTTGGCCCTGCCAGGATTAGCTGGGGTGTTCACAGGAAATGTTAGCGTGTCATAAAATGACCTAACAGCTAAAGAAAGAAGAACCAGAGTCTTTACTTTGTGAACACCAATGGGCACCAGCCTTCTTTCCAGTCTGGATTGCTTATGTGTAACATTATCCCACTAACAGACAAAATAAAACCCTCTAAAAACTTAGTCTCTGAAAACTTCCCAAGGCCAAGAAGATGAAGCAAAGACTGCTATTTCTTCATCTAGAAAAATGTCATTTTTAATGTCATTTATGGGGCACTGCAGTAGAGACAGCAATCATCCTAAAATCAGCCCRACATGTTTCTGAACTGCTGCTCTTCGCCTCTGCTTAGTCAGATGTAATTTTAAGAATCATGCCTTACTTAAAACTTCACCTTTTTCATTCCAACTAAGAGCTCAGTCCTGAGGTTTATTCTACTTCATTTTTTTTTCCAGCTAAAACAAGAAGCTTCATTGAATCAGGAAAGCCTTATTTTCCAGCATAATTTAAAAGSATAAAAGAATTTTATCAAACTCTCAAAAGTAAAAATAGCTCTGAATAAGACTGAGAGAAGAAATCTGTAGGTCTAAAGTCCTGAGGAGTGATGGATGAATAACAGATTATATATAAGTATATACTTATATCCCATCACATCATCTCAATACCCGATTGCAAACCTTTAAATCACAGCACACCTGTGCTGTGAGAGGAAAAGAACAAGGATTCCAGCTCTGAGTATGCTATTTCTCCGGCTAATAAGCATTTACATTTCCTGATTAACACCACACCAACATAAATAACTATGTCAAATGCTGTCTGCACAGCCCCTTCTCTAAACAAAACTATGTTGTCAAGCTCATTTTTCAAAAAAATCTACCTGAAAAAGACTCACATCCCTCTGGCACTAAGTGTCACACCGTGAAGGACAGGAAAAACACAGAGATGAGATGAAAGGAATTGTCTTTGAAGAATTCTTTCCTAAAGGTAGAATTGCATTTCTCTCTTTTTCCTGAACTTCCTAATCCCAACAAACTTCTTGGCAAGTTGCTCTGTAGATTTTCTCAGGCAAGAAGAAGCAAGTTCACCATCAAAGCAAAATTCTAGTTATCCTCAATGTCAAAAGGCTTTCCATACAAAAAAAAAAAAATAATTTCAAGGGAGAAATTATTATTTGGCAATGTTTTAGACAGCTTAAAAGGAGATAGGAGCTACATAAGTGAAATCTTTGTGTATAACGAACTGTCAGAAGTGCTGTGAATATCTGGTATAATCAATGGCAGCAGGCACTGATCCCTGCCTGACTCARCTTGGTGAATTTTTCAGTTCCCAACATATTCAATCATATTTGTGAATATCTCCTGCAACCACGGAACTAAACGAGAGGTTCCAAGAGTCTTCCATGGGACAAAATACAGCCTGCACACAGAGTCTCACAGAAAGACTGATTTAAATAGGACTAACACTTGAATTTACCCATAAACACACCTATTATAAACACATCTATTATATGTAGCTTAATTTAGCAGGCCAACCTTCCAGCTACCAAACACAGTTCACAAAGAGACTGAAAATCCAATTAGGGATTTGAAGAAAGGCTTTATTTTCATGTAACAGATACTCAGTCTGTCATCACCAAAACGCTGTGCTGCCTGTGTCAGAGCAGGAAACTCACAGAAATATTTGCTTACTATCAAAATGCTGCTTGATTTTTTTTTTTTTTTTCCTACAGAAGATACTTTACTCCTTTTATAATTTAGTGCTTCTCAGACCAGAATTGAGAGTGTTTTGTAACTGGAATAAAGACTCTGAGAAGTACTATCATGCACTGAAGAAAACGGAGAACRTGAAGTACTTTAAAGTCAAAAGCAAGTTTTAATAACATAAATTAARAAGCTCTACAAGCAGTAACAGGGAATTAAAAGATGAGGGACAAAAGTAGTCATGAAGTGAAATTCAGATACTGGTTCTGACCTAATAAATGGAATGACAGGTAACACAGTGTGAAATGTATTGTAAAAAACAGTTTCATWGCTGTATGTTTAAAAAGCACTATTCACAAGGTCAGAATTGTTGCAATTCTTAAAAGATTTCAGCAATCCTGGATTTCTCACCAGACACTTTTTCTGTCTTATAGCTGAAAAAGCTGAGTATTCCAAATCTTAGAAAAGGCTGGTTTTACCCATTTACACTTGAGAACTATTAAATACAACACTCTATGGAACAAAAAGAAGACACACAGAACCATGTCTACATCTCCTTGGAGATAGCCAAGGCACAATAGACCAGGTCTCAGAAAGGGCAACTATCACATTATAGCAAATTTCAAAGCTCAACAGTTACTTTTTTCTTAATAATTTCAAACCTTGTCTTAGGTTTTTCATCAAGAATGAAAAACAATTAAACTCTTACTATCTTTTCCCTAATGGCGTTTGGAACTTCTATGGAAAATTTCTGATTTTGCTGTGCTCCCAGTTAAAAAAAAAAACCAAAAAACAAAAACAAAAAAAAACAACAAAAAAAAACAACAATGAAAAACCCACAAAGAAATATGTTTAACCTTTTCTTTCATTTCAGTTCACAGCTTCTATAACAAGGTTACTGGAAGCATTCTAATATCTGAGCCTATGCCTCTGACATGCAATAATGAAGCATTTTGTATGCTATGTGAACCCAAGTAGCTGCATAGAAGAAATCACAGCTCAGCCAGCTCATCTCTCTCTTCTTATTTTTACTTAGTTTGATTAAATGCTCATGAAACTTCTGACTCCTCCAACAGAGTCAGAGTTTGGTAGATGTCAAGATTACACAARTTTTCTCAAGATTACCACGCTGATTTTTCCAGGTACTGATAAACACAGTTAGGAGTAATGACTTGGTCTTTATTCTTAGGTATTTTTAGTTCACTGCWAAGAAAAACTATTGGAACTGGCTTCTCTTTCCCATTTCCTCTTTCTTCTCTTTCCTTAAAAGCAGACTGATAGAAAAAATAATGTAATACTAACAAGAAAGTAAAACAAAAAAAAGTAGAAGGGGGGCAAGGAAAACACACTGGGCTCAAGAAAAGCCAATTATTTACCATGGGAAAGCTTATTTATATTGCTTTGCTTGTGTGCATGGCTTTTGCTTGTGTGCATGGCTTTTGCTTTCCCTATTAAACATCTTGATTGCAACCCAAGGTTTTTCTTGCTTTTCCCCTTGTGAGTCTCTTCCCCATCCCGCCGGGAGGGCAGTGACAGAGCAGCTGTGGGGTGTTGAGCTGGGCTTAAACCATGAGACCTACCCAGGATCCAACCAAAACCAAAGCCAGCCAGAGACCCCAGCTCACACTGAAACAAAGCTCCCAAAAAGTGGCAACAGATAAAATATACTCCCTCACACCATACARAAGAGCCCCAAATCTGGATATGGACACGTGTCTCTCTCCCATTCAATCCTAGTTAAAGATAATCTTAGCAAAGACACTTTTTTTTTTTAAATCACAGAATATAACATTTCAAAAAAAAATATTATTCTTTGATATAAAATGCAGTGATACTGCCTCATGCAAAAGTAAAATCTATTTGCAACCACAGATCTAAAGGAAAAGATAATCACTTGTTGTATCACTTATTGCACAAACAATGTTCAATAAATTTCTCCTCCATAGTAGCATTCTGAGAAGTTTAAGCAACCTATTTGCTAAAGAACAACAAACTGGTACATGACATCTACCCTTCCTGCCCTTTAATGAGTTGTGCTAACTGCATTAAAAAGGAATAAATAAACTCTGGAAAACCTTGAAGAATGAAACCAAGCCATGTCAAGCAATTTAGTAAGCAGTAATTAAACCAGTTTGCAATCTTGTTGAAAACTTCTGTGGTTTTTTTCATAGCGTGCTCCGAAATTGTATTACTTCATTGTTGGTAATAAAAATTCTTTTAAAAAATACCCAGAACCAAAAAATAACTTTCTCACATTAGATTTTAAAGTGAGACCATATTCTGTACATTTTACAGCTCATCTGCCAGAGCCCTTGAAAGGACTGAGGTCTTGCCTTCCTCAGCATTCAAGTGTTTCTCTAGCAAGTCTCAACAAAGGCTCTGGATGCAGCCTTGCCACTGAGAATTCTTCACCTTTCATTCTGCTTTCAGAAGTTATTTTCCCTTTACAAAGACAAGCTGGAATACCATCAGTACCTCAGAAATTGCTGGGCTAAATGCTAGAACATTCTGTAATGAGAAACCAGTTTGGTGACTGGGACACTGAGGCASAGTTTGTATCACAGCGCTGTTCAAGTAAGAAAGTCAGAAACAAAGACCTACCTGGGCTCCAGGGCTCCCAAAACGGAGTCTGAATGTCTCAAACAATTTGTTGTGTCTTTGGATCCTATTCTGACCCAAAGTTAAAGTTTAAAAAATATTTTTGCTTGATTTAGGGTCAAATTTTTGCTTTTCCAGATGAGTTCTTTATATATGAGCACTCTCCTAGTCCCCTGTCTGTAAAGGGCAGAAGGATCTACCTGACCTGAGTGCTGAGTGCTGCCACCTGTGCTGATCATCATGGGGAGAAACCATGCAGCTGGGCTGTGTTAGACCTTAATTCTGAATAGAGTGGAGAATCTGCATGGCAGACTAAAATCCAGACTTGTTGATATCTTTCCTTAGACTGATGGATGCTACCTTGCTCACCTAAATCAACCTGAGATTTGGGGAACACAGCACTAAGGTACAGAAGGGCACCTAAGATACAGTTTGAATAAAAAAGTTTTGTTTTGCTGTAACTCCATAACTCTCATAATAATTGTTGGGATTACTAAGAAATACAAATAACGAAATAACAGCATATAGCCTAAGTTAAACCATAATAAAACACCTGCCAGAAACTGAAGTGCAAGAAGGTTCAGATCAATCCAAAAYGGATGAGTGAAGGAAGGAAAGAAGGCTCACTGGTCTTCTCCACCTGTATTGACAGCAAAAGGTCGAGCAGGTCAGAAGACAGGCAAGAACAAACCATTTTTCTCTTTCGCTTCCACTCATCTCTTTCGTCTCTACTACACAGGTTCATACTTCATCTTCTTCTGAGGCTAACAAAATTTCAATTTCTCTGTACTTCTAATGAATTTAACATGACATCATCACACCAGAACTCCAACATTTTCTGCTGTGGTGTGCACTTTTCCCAGGAGTGATTCTCAAGGATAGGTCAAACCCACAAGATTTCATCAAGTTCTCTCAGCAGAAATGTCAGCATATTATTACTGACCAGGAAAATTTATAGCAAAATAAATATCTCAAGGGTAATTCTTGTTCTATTAAGCAAGAGAATATTATTTCCAACAAGAAGGCTGATGTGACAAAATACAGTTACAGAATTACAAAATGAATGATATGAAGTCTCCAGAAAGATGTTTAAAGAAGTGACCCAACTATCAGCATTCTTGACATGCCAGAGAAAAWTCCAGAGCAAGCATTTGATATGCCAACATGTATAAAATGAATTTTTTTTGCATATTTTATCTTATTATTGACAACTTGAAGCCAATTAACATTGAATAAAATGAGAAACAAAATGCCATCTTCCTGGTAAAAGAAACTAATTACTTTTGTGGATTCCTTTCTAGGAAGGATAATACTTTTTGAATTAAAAAGAGCAATTYAGAGCATTCTGCAACAAACTGTGGACTGAAAGATATCTCCTGAAAAACAAAAAAATTATCATAGAAATAAAATAGGTAAATTTATATTCCTTCCTTAAAAAGGAATCATGYTAATACTTGCCTCGCAGGGGAAAAAAGAAGAAAAGAAAGTGTTACTATAGATGTAATACAGGTTTATCATAAAGATTTTCCACAATGTTTTATAGATGCTGATCAATATACACAGAAATATRTATGTGATCCCTTTGATCATCTCACTTGTCAACCATCTGCTTGACTGACACCTGTGCAACAACAGCTTAAACACCACAACCCCATYTCTCAGATGCTTCTGCAAAGACCCCGGCAAATGAGAAACTCAGAAAGGAAGCATATTTTGAGCATATTTACTAAAATATTTAAGCCAGATTTGATGCCTCAAATGAATGAAAAGTTTAAGTTGGAAGGCACATCTGAAGGCCTGCAAAGAGCAGCTTCACAGTGTGATCAGACTGCTCGAGGCCTTGGTCAGGCAAGATTTTGAATCYATAGGGTTGGAGTTTCCTCATTCTCTCTGGGGAGAACATGAGCTAACTGGAATCTGAACTCATAGTTTAAAGATTTCAAATTATTTTCCTGTATTTCTACCTATGCATTTTACAATTTTCTAGCATCATTGGAAAATAAACTGGAAAAGGTGCTGATAAAAGCTATCATGACACCATAGGTAAGTGTGAAAAGCTTAAGTATAAAATGCACATCAGAAAAGCCATGTTTATTAATTTCATTTCAACAAGCTATTATGACAGTGGCCTACACTGATCTTTACCACGCCTTTTACTGATTTGAAATGTCAGCTATTGCACTGCCTGGAATTCAGCTGRTTTGGTTTGACAGACACTGGAGGAAGCTCAGCAAACGGACAGCTGAYTATTTGCAAAGACTAAAAACACCTCCTATTTTTATCTGATTGAAAGTTTCTTGATAACCAGAGTTTAGGAGGATAACTATTATATGATTCTATGAACTATTGCAAGGCACCAGCCTCCCCAGACAAGAAATATCCTCTACACTGAACATGTTTGTATTATTAATTTAGGCTTTGGGCATTTTTAAAGTTGTCCAGCCCTGGCAATTCCCTGCTCAGCAGTGCCAGCCATGGCATCCCTGCGCACACAGATCTGTTTTGCTGTGGGGTCAGGATGAGACAACCTGACATTCAGACCTGAAGGGATGCTCAAGTCATGAGTGTTCAGATGTGGTACCATGACCAATGAAACTTGGTAATGGGCCTGATTTTAACAAACCCCCAACCCAGTAAATCTAGAAACCTGGTTCCACATTTTTATGGCTCCTATTTCTCCTTTTAATCTAAATTGAATTAGTGATTAATTTGTGACTCAGGAAATCACCTGATCTCAAAAGTCTTTGCTCTTGCCAGAGCCATCTCTCACACTTAGCCTTCTCTCTCCTTCATTTCATACCATTTGCTTTTTACAAGCTCACCTTCCTTTCTTATGTTCTAAAGTCTTCTGTGCTGTTGATAATGCAAATTGACTGCCAACCCTGCATGAATATCCTCACTCTTTCCCCTTCTCTTCTTTAACAATTTAATATTCTTTTAAATTTATTTTACACTGATTTTTCRAGAGCCTTTAGCTCATTCCCTTGGCAATAATGCTCACATTTGGCCAACACTCAACAAACATTGTCAGGGAACTGCTTTCAAACCAGAAAGGGCCTACCAGGCTAAAGAAATGGCTGTAGGATTTCCTGGTTTTCCAGCCAATTTCCATGACTAGAATATTGCAAACTGGTTGCTTCTCCCCCTGCTTACCCTCYTCCACATCTAAGTTGAAAGAAGAGCACACATCATTTTCTCCTGATTACAGCAGGATTGTTGTTTCTGTGGGGTTTAAATACTTGGGTGCTTTGGGTTTCTTTAGTCAGAAAATGAAAATTTTATTCCTTTAAAACCTGTGGATATATAAGATATACCTTGATATTTCTGASTATAAACCTGTCAGGTGCAGACTTATCCAGACAGGAGTGACTAAGAAGCTGTTCTTTATTCTCTCCAACCTGCTGCATTACTTAGCACAAATAAAAAGACAAGTGACCACCCTGTAGGTCTGGAGCTGAACTAATGTGCTTCACTGCCTCTAATCTCCCCAATTACTGAATTGAATTTTCAGTCAAGAACCATGACTGATTTTATAACTCAAATACMATTTTATTTTCTTTAGTTCTTATATAACTGTGGTTATTTATTCTTTGGTACTTGAGAGTCATTTTTCAGTAAAATCAAAAGAGCAAACTGAACATATTGCCTGTAATCCAGTGCAAAAAAATCGCAGCGTTAATTTAATGAGAGCTCTGCTATTCATTTGGCAAATGAGACACTGGAGTGGCACTGACATATGTAGAGCAGGGACCAGTCTGAGATGAAAATACACTGATTCATGAGTGGCAAAGAGCAGCTTAATGTAACTCACTGATAAAACTGTCACTGATCTCGCTCTCTATCTGGGATTCCAAGAGAAAATGATGGGAAAGACATTCTGTGCCATTAATGACAACTGAGTAAAATGTGCCAATGAGAGATAATAATACACCTACATGACACGGACCATTAAGCAGCCAGTTACAACAGTCTCAAATAACACAAACAAATGAAAATAACATTTATGGTCAAACCCTTGTCTTATTAAGCTGTTGAATGCTTTTCAGAATAATTAATGTGACCTGGAACTTATAATTCAAAAATTTAAACTACTGCCCTGTCTGCTTTCTCCTAGTTAATAATTATTTAAGGCAGCTCTGTCRAGATGTGCAACAGTAATAAGCAGAACTGAGCTGAAGGAAATGCTTTTGGCTGCAATTCCATCTGCAGAAATAAAAAGAAAGGACTTCTACCACCATGAAAAGCCACTGCCAGTGTGCTCCCCCAGTATGTAAATAAAATTTGCTTTGAGGTTAAAAGAAAAGATGAATGAAACTGAAAMGTATAAGAATCAGAAAAATCTACAGCATCCTATTTACCCTTTTCACACTGCACTGGAGAGGTGCATGAAMATTTCCTGGTCTAAGTGCCATTTCTTCTCTAAATAACAAGGGCTGATGAAAGATCTAGATGAAAGCATTTAGAGATACCACTGCCATGGTCACCGTTCATATGTCTTTATGGGAACTGTACTCAGGTTCAACCAGAGGAAGGAAAAGACAAAGGGTCCTCGRAGATCTCTTGAAAGGCATGCAATGGTCCCTTAACCCAAATAAATGAGAGCTATGAGCACTGAAGGTATTGCATTGTCACCTCCTCCATCTCTTCCAGACTCTCAGGTGACAGTGCTGCCACGGCCACAGTGGGCAGCAGCTCTGTGAGGACACTCCTGCTCTCCTTACCTCCACTGCCTCCACCACAGGAGGCCACTCTGCTTCTTCTTTACCCAGTGAAAGATGCTCAGCTCCTGCTGGGTTCATTCCAGCGCTGGGCAGGTCAGGCTGGTTACCCTGGATCAATTCCAGCAGCCAGAGAAATGAAGGCAATGCACTGCTGACATCACCAAAACTTCACGCATTTAAAAACTCTCCAATACTGGGGACTCAGGGCAGCTGGGTCACAAATGTTCCTTAAAAGGTGAGACCTAAGCTAATACTGTAACAAAACAAGGGCAACCCCCTAATTAAATGAAATTATATTCTCTCAGRGATTTTAAACATCATTTCAAACATGTCCCCATATTTTTAGATTTCTTTTTGCATAACTCTAGTCATATTGATTAATATCCAAAGTCTTCTTGAAGCAGATATGATTTATAAACTAAAAGCATGGATAAATAAATGCCCAATTTAAATATTTCCTGCACTGCAATTTAGTACCACAGTTTTCAAACACAGTTTTAAAGCCAACACTTCCTAGTGATTTTTATTGTGAGTAATGATAAAATGTTTTTAATCAGAAGGCCTGGATCTTATTCATACCAAATCATATCAGACACTGTAATGCAATGTTGTTTCTTGAAGTAAACTAAAAAATTCATAACCCTTTTGAAATGCTTTTAATTAGGAAAAAAAAAAGTGAAGTGTTTAGATCAGTACTACACAAATTTCTGCATTGATTTCCAAATAAGAAAAGTAGTTTTACTTTTCATTGAAGAAAGCTAGAGTGGTGAGTGTCTAGATTCTGGAATAAAGCAACCAGAGGACAAAGCTTGTTGTTCCTTAAAACAAGGAGATAAAATTCAGGTTTCTTTTACTGTACAGATTCTCACAAAACATAACCTACTAGTTTCCCACTTTTCCCATTTCCAAGATTATCTGTTAGGTGAGAGGCACTTTAAACAACTCTCTTCTTCCATTGCAATGTCATCTACTTAACTTGCTTTAGTTCAAGTGCATCTTTATCATTCTACTCAAACACAGTTGCCTTGTTTTGTTCCCTTGACTCGCTGTGTTTTTTTRCTTTTCTCAGTCTGGTTGCAGATTCTCTTGGGCAAAGACCAGCTGTTAATATGCACAGCATCTCCSTCTGTAATCAGGACTTTTGAAAGGTTGTTAGCAATGTTCCTGGAGAACTACCACAAATCACGAATGAGTACAAAGCTTACACCTTAGCTATTAGATCACATCCTTTTATTTTCCTCTCTTTGCACATCAGTTCATATACTAGTGACAAATTAAAACCTTGGTCATATATACACCATTTAACTTAAAATTATGTTCAACCATCTTGTCACTTGATTCAAATGGGTATTTTTTCTTAATGTTGTGCTCAAATCACTGCATTCTACGACAAAAAAATGAACTCATCTTGCTCATCTACTTGTTCCCTTCAGGGATGCATCTCATTAAAAGCTTTTTTGGTGCAGTATACTCTTTCAGGATCCCTCCAAGGAAATGTAAAAATTATCTGATACTGTAGCTTTTGCTCTGTCTCAAAAATCAGTACCAGGATTCCTGATATTATTTAAGACAACTTGACATGGAAGGAAACCCTTTTATTGTGCCAAGTATTTTATGAATTATTAATTGGTCCATTATACTTTTGCCTGCAATGGGAACAAATAAAAAAAAAAAGACAAAAGTACTTTGAACGGTGAAACTTCAAGTGGTCCTGCCTCATAAGCCAAATTCCTAGAGCTGTGCTTGTATTTACAATGAAACCTCCCTGCTAGTTACAGGTGTGAAAGTTTATGGTATCACCATAATGCATAGTTCACTGACAGGGTTCAAAGAGGAAGAGGAAGGTGATGATAGATACATTCTGATGAAGCATAGCTCCAGTGTCCAAAAATATCTCTGCATAATGCTGTTAATGGCTTRCTGAATTGATCTGTTCAATTTGTGTTATTTAATGAAGTAGAGCACCTGACACTTTATCAGAAGCTTGTATTGGTTAAAAATGTTCTTTTAAATGTCTATATATTGCTAATGGTATTTCCATGTCATATTTCACTTTGCAGATTTACAAAAATAATAGTGTGGATAAATTCCAGGTATTTCAGACTTTGGAAAGCAGACTTTGGGAGTTAAAAGACAGACTAGTAAAGAAAAGGCCAAGAAGCTTTGTAATACAAAGAGTGAGAGTAGCAAATAATTGTGCCATAATTAAAGAAAATAAAACATGTCATCTTACCTCTAGATGGAAAAAGCTGGAAACCAATCACATTTGGTGTTCCATTACTCTTGTGCAGTATAAATCTAGCAAAGTAGAAATAAAAGCTATAGTTTCAGAAAGAAAACATTTAGGTGTTCACACTGAGACTTTGCTTCATTCTACTCTTCTGTTTTTAAAATTTAGATAGAGTTTTAACAGTTTTGTAAAAATGCATTTATAATTTCAGTATTCACTAGATTGCATTTTTCTTTAATAAGATCCACACATTATGCTTATAACAAGAAAATTCACTCTCCCTGTTCTTGGTGACAATGAATAAAAACAACTGTAAGAACACATTTTGTAGAATTAATAACCTGCAGTTGTCACTGAACTGTTGACAGATTACTTGCAAAAATGCCCAATTGCCTTTAATTTGAAGGAATATTTTGTCACAAATCTCTTCCTGATTTATAATTCCCATCCTCTGTCCAACAGGATGCTCAGTTACATTGTATCTATCATGGTTTTGTAATTTCAGTGATGTCATAACCCTGRCCAAGYTTTGCTTTGCTCTTAAACCCAAGCTCATCTGTGGGCTGGGGTCTCCAGGCCCCTAATTTAAAGCTCTCACTACTCAGTTCCCGTCTCTTGCTGCTGCTGAAAATTCCCAGTCGATTCTTATTCCATTACCATATGAAAGGGAAGTRTTCCTAAAGCAATAATCCTGTTGGATATTGCTCCGAGCTGGTGAAGCAGKGCGTGTTGTTATCCAAAGGACAGCAATGAAAACGCAGCCTGGCTCAGCATATTGGGTTTTTGTCTGCACAGGGAATGTGCCCAGAATTATTCTGGTTTTCTGAACTCCATGTCAGCAGCTTTCTTTACAGAGCAAAGTTGACAACTCATTGTGTTTAAGGAATTTCACTTCAGGAAGTCTGCTGTGTTTGGTGTCTGAATAATCGGCCCACAGCTAAAATCCAGTGTTATTATCTTCAAGTTAATATACACTTTAGATWTTGAGCAAGCAACGTGTAACACAAAGTTATATTTTATAGGTTGGCCAGGCTGATCACAGTTTGGAAAGATTTTCAGTAGGAATCTTCGCTCACCTCTCCAGTTTTGTTTTTTTTTAATTGAAGAATTTTAAAGCCTGCAATCTGAAGTGAGAAAATGACAGAAAAAGTTATTTCCTTCAACTAGAAAGGGCATCATGCTTAAAACACTAATTCTTGCCATGTTCAGTTCCCCAGATGCCCATCTTGAAGAACTGAAGCACTTGCACAGAATGATTCACTGTGAGAGTGGCATTACTTAGCCCAAGTTAAACATAGAAGTAACCCTATTTCTTCCCTTAAGCACCAAACAAGGGAAAACCATCACTTAATCTTTGGCATTTGCTATTTACCTTGTAAATCATGGCTCAGCAGGGAGACTGGCTACTTCTCCCCTGTAAATATAACTTGGTTGGAACAGAATGGGCTCATGGCTACCTTCTCTCTATAAAGTTGGAATAAAAGAACTAAAAGATATTGCATTTTTATAAATATATAAAAATCCGGAAGGAAATCAACTAAATAAAATTAATTTTTAAAAAAATAATAATTTCAAGCATCATCCCTTTGAAGTAACTGGTAAAGTTTTTGCCTTTACTTTTCTCATGTAGATTTCAGAACYGAAACAAGCTTTTGCAAACAATTGTTCCTCCTCTTGTATGAAAGAAATATTCTGTTTGCTCCTGTCCCATCTAAGCACTATGTAGCTATTCCTTAGCCATTCTCTATGCACCTGTACTCTCCCAACCAATAAATGTTTCTGACACTTGGCAATCACTGCCATTCCAAATCCATAATCCCGTGCTGTTGATAAGGTCTGTTTTCTCAATGAACAGCTTTTGCACATTTGTACAGGCTCCAGTACCCATTTTTTTCCCACTAGGAATTTTTAAAAAACCATTCAACAAGTGTTGGAAGAGAACTATGCAGGCACCTTCAGGTACAGTTACATTCATGTGTATTTTCAAACAGTTCAGTTAAAATGCAGTAAATAGAGYTTAAAATATTCCCAGTTGTTTCTGTGAAGATGTGACAACATTCATTGTTTCAAAACCTGGGTTCAACTTTCTCTCTTCTTTTTTTTTTTTAATCAGGCACCAGACTTTCAATAGAAGTGTGTATGCAAAAACATTACAGCCAAAACCCCAAAAGATTTCAACTTAGAAATGCTGCCACAACACATCAACATCATTGCATTGATCATTTTCATATTTTCCTAATGGAAGAATCTAGTAGTTTTTAAAGAATGCAGCTGAGAAGCAACGTGACTCAGAGATGAAGATACTGAGCTGCAGTGATTGAGAAAGAGGAAAAATTTAGAATGGTCTGGCATTCTAAAAAGTCCATTCAAAGAACCTACATGTCTTTAAGTCTCWCTTCTAAAATATAATGTTATATAAAATTTCTTTTGAAAAATTTTGACCTTCAATGTAAACCATTTAGGTTATTTTAGGTAAGTATTCTAGCAGATACTACTAAAAACCAGCTTTTACCCAAAAATATTTGTCAGTTTTTCTCCCTTTGGTATAGTTTGATTCATCTCTTCATCCCGTTACGTGTAGAGAAAGTGTCATTACCAACATGGATGAATCAGTTACACATCAGATACAAACCCCAGGTATTATCATAGCATTTACCATTAACTCAGTTATTGAGGGAGAAAATTACCTTAATAGAGGTGGTTCATTTTCACAAAACCACAGCATAGAAAGCAGATTGCAACTTTTCTTAAMCTCTGCAATAAAATAAGCTGAATTCAGATAAAGATCATTTTCTCTCGGATCTGACCATTCGGGGMTGTACCTATCATATATACCACTAAATGGTCATTATTATAAGAAATGCTTTAATATTTTTTGAAGAGTTTTCAGGAAGTTTCACTAACTTCCTGAAGCAATAAACAAGATCATTTTCTTCCCATCTCCAAGTTGTTTTGGGTTTTTTTATGATGTCTTTCTTGAGATAGGACTTGATAGATCTTGAGGAGCAAGTAAAATTTGAGATTTTCTAACTACTCTCTGAAGTATTTTAAGCTTTTCTCCCCCCCCCCTTTTAAATTTATATCTCTTTTCCATTTAAATTCTAAATGGATAATGGCTACAAAAACATTAAAAGAAATTCATGAAAATGAATTAGTTGTCTTTGCAATTACTTGAGAACACCTCAAGTCAGAAAGTTGAATTAAATACTGTAATGTAATTAATTTGCATGTAATTTAATGTAATTAAATTAATGCAATTAAAAATGTTAGCACTTAAGAGTGGCAAATCACAAATTTACTTATAAGTGCAATAATTACTCTCACTTGTAAAACAAGCAGCAGTTCATTTGAGGGTGCCTGCAACTGTAAAGACCCTGAAAGCAGAAATTCAGCCTTGGATTCTTCTTTTACACATGAGTATAACACTTGAGGACTCAATTTCCCTCAGCTCTCTGCTGCTTCCAAGTAGATTATCATTCAGCAAAAATGCTGAACTGCGTTACGGTCACACATTTCACCAAGAGAAATCTCAGGAAAAGAACCGTGCATTTGATTTGGAAAGGGTAAGAACCAAGGTCATCTTGATCACAGATGGTGGAAGCTGAGAACTGCAAGTACTTGACTAGCACRTTGACTACCAGTGTGCATCTTTTTAAAGTACCAGCAAATCACCATGAGCCCAAGAAACCCTTGAATCTGAAGATCCTTCATAAATCAGATTAAAACCTCCTTTTCAAATAATGGGAAAACAGTCTCTTCCTATTCACCCATCTCCTATTATTGCAAAAGTGTATTCATACTGATTTTGCACCTGTGCTTGGTTTTTAACTGTCACAGATGAGAACAATTTTCCCTCTGGGGCAAGAGCTGTGGAAYTCATTAGTATTTAGTTATTGACAAGTTTCGTAAGGGACAACAGCCAAAAACATACTTTGATTAATTCTTCTGTTTATGTAAGGGTAGAACATACTAAATAAATATCTATTTCAGATTATACCATCTGAATATAATAATGAACTACAGGGGGAAAAAAAGTATTATTAGAACTGAGGCATTTCTTAAAGAAAAAAAATCAAACRAAGAAAAACAAAAGAATAGCTACCTTTCCCCCTCTTCATTTCACAGACAGGTGTCAAATACTGCTAACCTTCATTGAACTGCATCTAAAAAAGATTGAGCGTAAATAAARGTTAACTAAAAAATCCACAAAAGGGACTAAAAGCATTAGCACACTAGAAGACACACAAAGAGAAGCAGGGACTGAATAAACTGAAAAATTAGTATCTCCTTACACTCTTTTTTATTTCTATAATATATATAATTAGATWTTAAATGTATAAAAACAACATAAAGGAATTTTAAAATAAAACTTACAAWGCAAAATGATGTAATTTAGGTTTCAGGGATAYGATTAGAGTAATTTTTWAAAATCCATCAATCTKCTAAAAGTGAAAAATACACTTAATTAGCACTTTTAAATAGTTTGTACAGATGTTTATAATCCTTCATGAAACACRAATGCCATTTTTATGTAACAGTAAGAGAGAACATATTTGGAAATTAATTTTCAAAAGTTACAATACAGTACTACTATAAAAGTAGATTTAGTGTCCTGAATACTTGGAGAGAAAAACAATATTTTGGTTTCAGGTTGTTAGTGAGCCTCTTGCTCCGGTAGTTCTTATTTGCAATTCCCAATGAACCCAAACAATCATATTTCCGAAAGTCTAATTGGAACACACTGCCTGAAACTTGACTTATTGCCCTCTGCATCTTCTAGTCCTTTGRTAAAACTCTGGAAAACACTTTTACAAAGTGCTAATTTCTATTTAATGCCACCTTAAGAACTGTCACACTGAATTTAAATTTTCTGGGCATGCTGCTGCAGCTGTAACATACCAAATGCCAGTGCTCCCAGCACTGCAAGATTAAGTTCCTTCAGGATTATTTCAGCCAGAAAACAYCAGATCTTTCTGTATCCATCACATTTGCAGCACAATTTTCTTACCTTTCTCAGTCCAAGCCGGACTTCAGACTGAACACCAACATACCTTTTCAAAACCAATGTTGTTAGTTCTAAATGTTCCACAAGAACAGGCTCAGATTATTACTTTTAAGAAACATCCATCTTTGTCCATAACTATGTTTTTATAATCTATCTGAATGCTTTGCATCTGATGCATTTGTTCTCCATATTACAAATGCATTTTCTTTTGTCCMCTGATTTCAGAAATGGACAGAGAGGTTAAGCATTTGATGTAATAGAAATGTCTAGAAAACAAAGAATTAAATAAAGATATGCAAACAAAATCTGGAGCCCTGAACATGGTCCTGAGGCTCTCAGCAGAGAGCAATGCAAGAATTCACTTTTGATTGCCCTGCAGAAGCTGAGCTGCCTGAACACTGCATTTTCTTCAATAACCAGCAATTAAGGACAGAGTGATGCCAAGTGTCCTAGCCCTGAAGAGGCAGCATCTCTTAGTTCTTCATGTCCACATTTCCTCTAAAACAAGGTGCTCAGTCACTTCTCTGCTTTCAAAAAACTGAAGCTCAGTCTGCCTTTTGTTTGCCTTTTTCCAGGTGACAGTACTAAATCTAATAGTTACAACACTCATGCAGGAAATAGCAGCGTGAGGACTCATTCCTTCTGTTTTTCTGAGAAAATACCATAGCAAATACCTTCCTGTCATCTAGCCTAGCTTGGGTGAGGGAGAGTCAGTTTTTTCTGCTGAACCGAAAAAGTAGATGACAAGTAAAATGTAAAATTATTTTTGCATCCTGAAACATATTCATTCTCATATGCAGGCTTGGTTTATTCTTGTAGTTTTACCTGGGTGATTATGGAAAAGTAGGAGAAGGACAAAATACATTAATGCCTTTTTCCACAGAGCCTCTGCCACAGCAGGCATGACAAAATACCTACTGAGAGTCTTGTGCTTTAGCCACCAAACATRTTGAACATTCTGTGAAGCTGAGTGCTCCTAAAGGAACACATGCACAGAGTGTGGTGCACTCAGTCCCTCAAAACAGGATCCCAGGTAACACTGGCTGCAGGGAATACCCAGCTTCTCACACTAAGGCTCCAGACAGAAAAGTTCCTTTTCAATTTTCAACGTGTCCTTGCCAATGCCCAACAGTTCTCTCATATCCAGCATCAATATCCAGCTGTGACCTTGCACATGGGACTTTTGCCACCGCCAGCATTGTCCTGGAGAGCAGAGCCCCAGCAGATCTCTGGGGTTATTTTGGGCACAGCTGACTGGGACCTGYCCCATCTCTGGTGGCCCCGTGCCCATGGCCTCGCTGGCTGCAGCTTCACACAGCCTGGTGTCAGCTCAGACTGGGATCCACTGGAAGGCAGGTAGTGATAAAAATATGGAAAAACACASAGCTGTGACTGGAGGAGACCTCCACCCTTCCCGATGTAAATGATACATTTTTAATAGGATAATCCTGTTACAAATGTAGATTCTTGTGTTGGAAACCAGTGAAAGGGAGTTAAGACATTTTTGTTTTGATTTTCCTGTGTCTCCTCGGAAAAGAAAGGAGGAGAAGAAGTGAGTTTCAGTTTAAATGTCGGATCTGTGCTCAGATTTTATTTTCTGTTCAAGAACATGTTTTACAAGAAGCAAGGGGAAGATCTACAATATTCCTTTTCATCAACTTGGTTTCCATTGAAAAGTTACTGGAGAGGAAAACTTAAATTCCCTTTTGCCCATGACATTATTGTGTAAATGTGCCATCTCTCTTCCTAACAACTAGAGCAACTTCAAACTTCCAAGTAGGTTTTTTTAGAAGTTTCTTTAATAAAACACTGTAGTGGCTTGAAAGAGATGCTGTTCAAAATCACAGAAGTCTGGTCAGAGCTGGTGCTGTYCACCTTTGTGGCAGGAGTTCACCCTGTCAGTGCAAGGAGAGCCATGCAGACCTGCTGTCCTCTCATCACTGCATCAGGTGCTAAGGCACATCTGACATAGCAATTCCTGGGTCCCCAAATGGCTGTCAGATTACCATAATAAAAGTAAGAATTATAGTATGTCTTGTATCCTAATGATAGGTTAAAATGATAGAAAAGCCTTCTTTTTCATAAGATGTGACAATCATATTTATCACGTACTCTGAACACAATAGCGTTCATGTCACTGTGGTAAGGAGGTGCCTTATTACCACTGAGTGTTGAAACACTCTGTTAAAACTGTASAAAAGCTTTAAACTAGGAATTTTCATCCAAATAAAAATGWCTTASTAAGCTTTTGAAAGCTGCACTGTTGTGACTCTGCAAAGACAGCTAATTGTGAGATGCTCTTAACCATAAAATACAGCAATTGAATTTTACAGAYGTGACATAATTATTCTATATTTCTGCTGCTTGTTCTGACACTCTAATGATTAGTCAAATTTTAATCTGAGAGCACAAGCTGCCTTTGGAGAGGTAGGACAGAGGAGATARGTTTCTCTGTTATAATCCAGAGTGGTTGGCTGGCAATGGCCCAGGCAGCCTCCAGGCCCTTCCTGAAGGAGCTGCCCTTGCAGCCGGGGGTAAAGGGTTGTAGCTGTCCCTTCATGCCTTGAGAGCTGCTGATGGAGTTGGCAACAATGAACTGTGCTGCTAAATCAAGTATTTAGGATATGGAATTAAGTTGTCACTCTTATGTGTGATGTTATCTTTAATTTAATACATCTTAAATTCCTTGTGAATTTAAAAGACACTGCACTTCCAGATGACTCCAAAGCCTCTTCTGTTAATTAAGAGCTACAGACCAATATAATGTGCTAACTTAGGTTTGGACAATTAGCTTTACATTATTCTACAAATGGAATTGTGTTAAATGAGCGAGAAGAGCACAGTATTTTGTGGTACATTGACACCCCAATCTATTTTCAGTGATCCTGCTGTAATATTGTGTTCAGCGAATTTACTGTAGATTTACGCTGGTATTAATTAGGATCAGAATTTGGACTTTGAGTTTTAATCTACCTTGTTTTGTGTGCATGCCTCATTATAACTAAGCATAAACTGATATTAAATTTTTTCAATTATACAGRACTGGTTAAAATGCTTCGAGTTTAGGTACAAATTTTTACTGTTCKGCATTCCTTTGGAAGTAATAAATGATGATTGAATATTTTATTCTTGCTCACACTTGAAAAAATTGTTCAAAAAAAGTGAGAGAACATTTAGAGAGGGGTAATTTCTCACTGTAATTTAAATATGGTACTTGGTTTCATTTCCTTGAACTCGACCCTATCCCTACTAACACAAACTGATCATCCTTGAAAGTAGAACTAATGASATCTTTTCAGTGTTTAAAAATGTTATACAAATGTTTCACTCTCATCTTTTTTTTCCCACTGAAACTAAAAATCAAATTGTGTCATGACTGTTAAGTGAATTGAAACTTAGAAAACAAAATAAGATTCAGTATCACAGACTAATTTGGCATGAGCTTGTCAAATGCAAGATCAAGCTTTTAAAAATCACATTTCATTAGTGTAATTTTATAAGCTTTMAACTATCACTAAGAAATAGATCTTTCTGCTACAGGGTAAGTTTAAATAGTTTCCAGCCATGGGTTGGGATTTTTTATGGAAGTAGCTCATCTTCAGAGGAAGCAGAGGCAAGGCACATTTCATTTCACAGCATTGCAAGTCTCTGGCAAGTACTCCTGACCTAAAATATGGTGGCTTAGATAAAAATAAAGACAGTAAGCAACACTTCTATCCATTTGCAACCTTTAGGAAAGTAGTCATCATGACTTGTAGAGCATTATTATAGAGAATTTAGTTGGTTTCATGTCTCAGATACCGGGATGCTGGTCCTGCCCAAGGCTGGAACGTGCTGGTCTGGGAGGCTGCTCACAGAGTGCAGGGGCAGCACTGCAGCTCCATTTCCCAAGCAAGATCCCAGGTCACACATTTTCCCTTGGCCTCAAGCTGTCCACAGCACAGATTAAATCACCTTACAAAAGCAAAAAAAGGAAAGAAAATGAATACCTGAGGTTTACCTTTTCTGTCAGTATTGGCTACATATGCAAATTAGCAGGTGATGATAAGTTGTGAGATCCAGCACRTTCAGCATCTGCCTCACCTTGATGTGTGGTRCTTTGAATGGCCACACASTKCTGCCTCATCCCACAGCACTGCCTCAGCCCCCAACACTGCCACACCCTGCCAAACACTGCAGCTCCTTGGTAGCTGGGGAGTGCTGAGGGAATTGCTAGGGCTGAGGAAAGGCTTAGCCTGCAATGCCTGGGATACTTTTGGTCCCTACYCTGGGTTCTCTCTAACACTTTATCAAACTATTCTGTATTGGGGAACACAGAGCTACTTAAAAAGCAAAAAACAGTACATGGTCACTGCTTGCAGTGCTGTACTGCTGAAGTGAGCAGAGTCCAATCTGTACCTGGCACATCATTCAAGCAATAGTGCTGAAACTGGAAAAAAAGGATTTAATTTCTTTCCTTAGATAAAGAAAAGAATGTTGGTTGACACACATATRGATAAAGTCAGAAACATCAACAAGAATAGGTCCTAATATTTCCCTTTACACTGAGTTTAGAAAAAAGGCTGAAACAAAACTTGCTCAGTTAAAAACCTAGAAATTCTCTTTTCTGTCAGGATATCAATAGAGCTAAGTATTTATTATTTCTAAAAGCTTGAAGCACACCAAAGTGCCTTGATTACAATGATGACTTTTCCTGTGCTGTGGAAGACAAAGGTCATGCAGAAATCACACCTGCACAGGTACCACAGTGACCACACATCACCCTGCACAGCACACAGGGGCTGAGGCTGATTCACAAACACCAATTGCTAGCACTGCCTGTACTTTCCACAGTTCTGCAAAGCAGAACTCAGTCTTGGGTTTGAAGCTGTATCAGAAGTTTGTACCATTGTGAATTGCCATGTGGCCTTCATCCAACCTTACCATCCAGGGACTCAGACATCCTCAGAGCATGTGCTTSATGCACATGCAGCAAATGTTTGCTCAAAATAGAACATACCTCACATGAATTTGATGAAGTCATCTTTAGTAACAAAAACTAAATGAGGCAATTCTCCTCAAACAAAGGAAAACTCAAACCAGCAAGATTTTTCATAATGCTGTGTCTCTAACAGTCAGCAATAAGCCTGGAAACAGCTCCCTTCTTCCCATCTTGTTGTGAAACATGGCGCTGATGCTGCTAATTCCCCATTACTCTATCTGCCTCTCAGAACTCCCTGCTGTTTTCCCTCATAAACACATACATCTTTAATCAGCACCTAGATCACATGTTTATTTTATCAGTCTCCAGACCATGCAGTTCAGTCTCAGTTCAACCCTAACACTTTCAATCCAGGTCAAAACTTATCAGAGTTTTCAGCTGACTTTCACAGAAGTGGATGTMTGTCCCTGAACACATAAAGCATTTGATAGTGATCAATACATCCCCCTTCTCTCCTGATGATGCACTGGTCACTGTATTCCCACTCTCCCAAGCAGTGGTGCTGAGGTTTCAGAGCCTGCAGTGACAGARGCAGTTCAAGGAGTCATTTTTCCATCTGCCATCCCCACCACAGGATGCTATTTCTTCATTCACACCCTGCCCTCAGCACGACTCCACAGCTGCTGGGATATCACAAAGACATGAACCAGCAGTCAGAGATCGGGGAAGGGACAGGAAGGAAAATCAGCACTGGGAGATCCTCAGTTTGACAGTGCTCCAAAGGTTTCCAGCTGCAGCCTGGAGCATGAGCAGCATGAGCAGYRTGAGCAGCRTGAGCAGCATTCTGCACACCTTGACTAAAGGAAAAAGGTTTTATACTACCCACCACAAAGACACAAAAAGCCAACATGGTATCAGCTCATTCATACAGTTTAAGGTAATTTTGATGATTTAAACTATACCAGGTAGCAAAAGGCATGCTAAGGTCAGACCCACAGAACAGAAGTTTCCTGCCCCACATCCCTGATACTCCCTTCTCACCAGCTGAGGACCCCCCATATGAGGAAACACTTAGAGCAATGAACCAAGTTCTTGCTGATCCTCMTGAAATAGTGGAAAAGGATAGCAGAATATGGATCTGTAAGTCTGTGTGCACACCTTGATCAAAGCCAAGAGGACATTTACCTCAGAAGTTTTAATTGAATGTCTTAACTCTTAGGGAGGAAGCACTATCAAGATGATTTCAGCCAGACTACAYAATAACTCTTCTTTTAAATCAAGGYTGTTTTCCATATTAACTGAAGTGATAAAACCCATAAAGAAAACCAAAGTCTGTAACAAATTAGTAATGGACTCCATGCTTACAAAGAGCTTAAAATAACTAGAGGTTGTTCTTCCTTCTCGCCCAATAGACTTCACTAGCAGGTGAAAAGGAAAATTAAATCTATGCAAATGTGCCCAGCTTTCAAAAACAACAGCAAAAATATATTGTTCCCTCTTCTGTTTGTGTGTATGAGGGATATGTACTGACTTCATGGAATTACTCCAGCAAGCTGTGAATGATGATGCATGAAATGAAAAAATCTCAGTCCAGTGCACAGGAAGAATACAGAGAACAGCAGCCTGTCACCAATATACTTTTTGGAGGAGAATGTTTCTATAGCACATTTTTGGTAGATGCAACTGCAGAATTCATCCCACTCACAATATCATATGCATAAATAGGGGGCACTTCCAGGTACCCATTGGACAGATTCTGCAAATTCTGCAAAACAACACTGAATAATTAATTTTTAATTATTTTTTAATCTAATTGAACACTTTTTTCTGTCCAAATTGCAGGCAGTTGTAAACAGAGTCAGTGGAGACACACGACAGTCTGCCATTAGATTATTGGTCAGAACAAAATATCCATTCATCATCTATATTCTCCACATCTGATTTACTCTGTTTGATTGCTGGAATAGGCACATTCTAGGTAACAGAAACAAATGAACAAACTCTTTTTGCATACATCCAGCCACTGACTACAGTCTCAGTCAGGCCAAAAAGCCCCACCTCATCTAAAAAAATGAGTTCATCAAGAAGATTAAACTTTTCAGCAGCCAAGGCATCACACAGAAGTCTTGAATTCCAATAAGATATTATGTAGTCACTCCTGCAAGTCCACCATCCAAAAAGCAAGCAACTACTAAAGTCCTGCAAAAACCAAGGTGGGCTACTTTAAATGCATTCAATTAAGAAAATAATAAAKCAGAAAGCCATGCTTATTGAAAGATGACAAATTCCAAAGCAAAGACACTGAAAAAGGCACACCAGTGTTTTCATTCACAAAGAGAAGAGTTGTCTCCCTTTATCTGTTTTGGAGTGTAATATCTTGTGGAGGTAGAGCTGACTCTGATACCATGGGGTTTCCAGCAGAGCTGATCTTTGTGCAGGCTGCCTGAAGGGATAATAAAAGGTTCCCTGTATGTCCATGCTCCTGGTACCCAGGGAGTGCTGGATCTGGAAATTGTGATTAGGGGCAGCTTTAGAGCAGCTGACAGCAGAGCTACCTCTCCCCTTTGGTTTGGAATATACAGGAATGCTCACTGACTAAACACAAACAGTTATTTCAGGARAAAAAWTCTCTTTTCTTACTAMTTGAGCATTCAGAAATTACACAGCMTTCTAGAAAAGATTCACCAATATAGGCCAAGCACAGTCAGGGACAGCACAAGGGTACAGTGGGCATTGTGTAAGGGCAGATCCAACTGCCCAGRGTAAGGGAGCACAGAGCTGATCACTGCATTCAGGGAGCAAACCTCTGCTGGGGATGTGCCACAAGACACAAACAGCACTGCTTCAAAAGCCAGGCAGATGATTTCCACTGCAACAAGTGTTTCCTATTTTCATGCAGTACATAAAGAACTAGTTGAAGTAATTTAAAAAGTAAGTTATTATAAACCTACATGAGAATAACACAGATAAGAGCAATGAAAAAGGGCTCTAACTTCTAAAAACTGTTTGTTTCTTTGTTCCTTATAATAAACCCTTTCTGAAATTTCCACATCATTTTTGCCATGCTTGTAAATCAGGTAATGTATCACTTCCCAGGAAATTTGCCAGCAAATTTCAAAGGCACAAGGCTGATTCTATAAAACAAGTCCAGTCTAAGCTTTGTATGAGAAGAAAATTAGCTATCGGTTACAGGTCCTGTTTAAGACAAAACCTGGAGGATGGAAAAGCTCAAAATAATTGAAAAAATGCACATCTAAACAAACAAGCTCTAGACTGGAGTCCTTAAAAATATTATGAAGGGAAATTGTTCCCCTGATGTTTCAATATATTACTGGTAAATAAGATATGTGTAGAACCCCATTAAACATCCCATTAAAATTGTTTCTACTGCATTAAAATAATAGTCCTTTCTCTCCTGGTTAAGATTGATGAGAAAGTGTTCTGCATGATGATCGTGGTCATTACTGTGCAACTCCTTCTGGGCTCCTGTGACATCATCCATCAGTTTGTTTTTACAGACCTGTCGAAAATGCTGGAGACAGCCTGAAGTTGAAATTTATCTGCTGCATTTTTTCCCCCTTAAAACACTGTGACAGAGTATCTGTCAGAAGGCAGAATTTGCTGAAAATGTTATCAAATAAGATAAATAAATACCACCCATGAGTCACRTTTCAAGAGAGTATCACATTACTAGGCATGTCCAAGATAAGCACTGGAGAGTTAACACCCACATCACTGAGACCCAAGAAACATACCGAGGGTCAAAGAACAAGACTTGAAACATGGCCTTGAATTTTCTGTACACTTGATAGAACATTTTTTATCAAAACATGGAAACACAAGCACCAGATGGAGAGGTGTCATTCCACTGCCAACATTTTYATCAACCCCTCACATGTCTTGAGAGAGGAATACAGTTGATTTCTGCTTAGCACTGAGAAAGTGAGAGGACAAATCCTGGATCTCTGTTTAGTGCATAATCTCATCAGAAAAGAAAATGCAATTTGAGCAGGTTAACTGATGCATTAAAAATGGTTAGCAAAGACTTGTAATCAACTCACCAAGAGTAACTGCAATGCTCAGTTTAGGCCCTAGCTGATACCTATTTCTGCACAAGGATTTAGATGTGCTCCCTGAAAACACACTCTCCCTGGAGAAATTGTCCTTGCTTCATGATCAGGAGATAGCAGCACCCCCAAAGTTCAGTAACACCTCAGAAATGGCAATGGGACACCCTTCAGTCACATCTCAATGGAGTTATGCATATTTAGTGTTGCAAAAGCATTAGAAACAGCAGATAACAGTTAATCCTAAATTGACAAATTGAACAAAAYAAAATATTCTACTGTGCTTTCTTATTTCAGGCTAGTTTGTGTTTGTTGTTTTTCTCTGATTGGCACTGGTTAGGGCACAAGTTTGTGAAGTCCTGGGAACCTGCCATGGATTTGCAGCAGGAACAAGATCTCCAAACATCTTTTGAAGCCAGAGCAGATGCAGTGCTCTAACGATGTGGCCGTAGGGCCCCGCTGCCTCCCTCTCCTAGGCTGTCCCAGTGCTCCATTCCGAGCAGACGGGCTTCTGACAGGAGCAGGCAGCTTCCCTGGCTGTGGCACCAGAGCCCCCTCGAGGGAAGCCTTCCCTCACTATCAGAGCTCTGGACAGGGTCCCAGTGCACATCAGAAGCCTGACTGCTCAGCCTGTCAAGGAGGATTGGGGTCATGGCCAAAGGCAAAAGTCTAGGTTTTCAGAACTTTCCTGGCACAAATTTGGCAACCTTCAAATTCTGGCACAGACTTCCTTTTCTATTTTTTCTGGNTTTTTTTTTTTTTTTTTTTTTTTTTTTTTTTTTTTGGCAGCAGTTTGAACTACCTACATGTTGTACTCATCTTCTTGCATAGTTTTTGCCCAAATTGTTTTAGAGGAATGTTTTCTGCAAGTATTAACCAAAAGAGTTATGGTTTGAGGTTTTTTTGCCATAAAGTAAGAGCAACACATGTAGCTAAAAGGAAAAGTGGGTGAGAAGTAAAAGAGGATGTGAGTGTCAACTAAAAGTTTGGTTTATATCACATTGTTTTTAAAAACAAAATTTTTTGTACTACAAAGCAGGAAAGATCTCAAATAAACTTCAGACAGCTTCATCTRTTATTTCTACTGTTTCATCTTCACTGTATACCCCACAACATGTCTGATATGATCACTACAGCTGGAGGTAGGTGAAGAGCAGGGTAGATGACACAGCAGAAAGTGGCCCAGCTGTTGTGCTTTCCCAAACACCATCACCTGTTACTGCACACCCAGGATGGGTTTGACTGATAATTTATATGACCCGTGTGACAGAGGTAAGAAACAAAACAAAACAAACTGAATGGCCAGTTATTAAAACTTCATGATGTTTCAGGAATTCCTTCCTTTCCATACTAACTGAGAAGTTCTAAGTTCAGCAAAGCCATGCAATTTCTACTGAGCAAAGTTTACCGGGAAAAAGCAAGCTTGGTAAATGGAAGCTAGGATTTGCCTCAAGCATGCTGTAGCCCAGAAAAAAAATAAACCCAAACATTTGCACCACTGTGATCTTTTTYAGTTGAATCTTGTGACCTTCTACATGCAGCAGAATAAAATACTGCTTTCAGGGTTGTTTTTATTTTTTTCACTACTGAGATCTTAGAAAATGTGAGAGTACTTAGCTGCAGTTTTTGAGCTGCCATTATTAATTATTGACAGAAAGACTTTTGTTTCCTCTATCTGCACCCTCAGGATTTTGGTTAACCAGTTATAACAGATTTCCTAAACATCTGAAATGGATGAAAAGCCTACTGTTACTCTTTWTCTTATTGTAACARGTCCTKCTAAAAAGTYTGTCCCCATCATTTTTGWAAGGCCCCATTAAGTACTGAGAAGSTSCAGTAAGATCTCCCCAGAACYTTTGCTTCCAATTCATTGTTATTACACAGGGAATCACCGAGATAAAATCCTAATGACAACAAAGAATTTAGAGGAGAGTAACTGGAAAAGTTAACATAATTAAATTTCCCAACCCTCTCCCTAGTTATGTCTGAATCAAAACTATTATGACCAAATCTGAATTTCATTCTTACTGTTTGACAATTTTGCCATAAAGAATAAGAGTAACCCAAAGCATCCTATTTTTTGTAATTTGATTTCTTCAGAGCAAACAGTGTTTCCCTGGCTTCTGTCAGCTTCAGATCAAGTGTTTAGTGACCTACATCTCATCTGGTGCAACTAAAACACCCAACTTGTGACTACAATTACATGATCAAAATAGGCAGAGACTGATTAGAATAACCCACACACACTGAGATCTCTGCAACATCAACAGTGGCGAAAAACTAATGATTCAAATCCAATTTTAACATAAGTTAAGAACACATATGTGGCCAAATGTTTACTAGATGTAAAAGAGGTAAAAAATGTAAACCAGGATTGGAGCAGGGTGTTGAAATACCCAGCAAACACTTCTCAGTATCTCCAAGGTAAAGCGTGCAGGGAAGTTAAGTGATAGAACAGGTCACACAGCACACAGAGAGAGGAATTCTACAAGAGAGGGTCAAATGGAAAGATCAAGCTGTTGTTCAGTAAACACAGAATAATCAAAAGCAAACCATACTCAATGTGACATTTCACCAGTTCCAGTGCTTGAATTGCATCCCCACCCTGCAACAYGACCTCTTAAAAAAATCTAAAGAAATAAGAAATCTGAACTAATAAAATCTTCTATAGTATAATAATATACCCATTTCTTTATGTGTAACTGAAAATTGTGAACCACATATTACAGATAGAGTGGGTAGTAAAATTGAGCTGTAATTAGAGTTGCATACAGAGGGCAACTAGTGCAAAATATGAGTACAAATTACATTACCTTTTACCCAATATAATCCTCTTAAAACCAATTGAAACAAAAATTTCTAAAAAGAATGAACAAAATATGGATGGGAGTTGAAAATATACTTTGAAAAATCTTTGCACCAAATCTCAGCAGATGTTGAGGGGACTGTCTTTCATAACTAGTTAATTTGATCCAATGGTAAATGCTCATTGCATGCCATAACAATTAGGTGGACACAGAGATGAAATGATTAAACACCATGCATATCTGTGCAAATTTAGACCCACTTTTCAGTATGACAGTGAGTATGATCTTCCCAAAACCTGAGAGAAACAAAGACAAAAGTTTGCCTGGGCACAAACATTATCACCAAATTTCCAGCTCTGGGGTGGGGTGTTGACAGAGCTCCCTAAGCAGCTGCACAGGCTGCACCTGGTGCTCAGGAAACACAGAAACATTTCACAACTAACAGAAAAATAATGGTTTAGTAGTTGTGCAGTCTGAAGTCCAGGTTTGTGCTGTATTCATAAAWGGCCTGATGTGCTTTGGCTCAAGCTCAAGTTATGCAAATCCCAGGAGGCTGATATGCAGAGCTTTTGTGCAGGTTTYGCTGCAATTCACTTTGGGTAGTTCCAGACTCTCCTCATCAGCTCTGCTTTCTGCTTCTTGGAGCCCGGTGAGTGGCTTAAAGCCAAGAAATTCTTCACAGTTCTGATTCCTTAATTCCCTTGGGCACTGGCTTCCTCATGCAAAGTCTGCATGTKTACATTTMTGTGCACTYGTGCCACAGGTGRGCACGTGAATTTAYTGCAGGTACACCRAGAGAGCCAAAGCTCTGAGCATCARACAGAGGCAGCATTTATAGGAACTTTGGCAGTGCACAGAAAAACAGAATTATTTTTCTGATGATAAAGTCACATGCCAAAATTTGTGCTCCTATGTCTTCTCAAAATTACTTCCACAAACACTTGCATATTTAGAATTTTTGAAACTAGTAGCACCTCACCCATGTGATTGAAAACCATCAACATCTGGGCTGGATTTTTATAGCAATTTCAACCAATATTGTCACGATGCAATTTTCATGCTGTTTTAGCCAGTCCATCTGTCAATGACAATGTGGTCAGTCTAATGAGGCGGTCAGTTCAAAAAAAMCAGCTGTGATTAAGTTGCACCCACCTCTGAAAGCTTCCCAACCCACTAATATAGGATAACTCGTAAATGTCCTTGAACAGGTGACACCATTCACTCTCTTGATAWCCTGATGTCAATCCTGCTTTCAGACAAGCCTGAGCAGAAAAATCAAAAAGTAGCATTCATGCTCCAAGTATTGTCTCCAGCAATAATTGTGCATAATTTTATCTGCAATGAAAATGTACTGGGATGAATAACACTGAGAACAGAGAGGAGACAAAAGTTTTTCTTGCTGTTTTTTCTTACTGTGTTTTAGCAGGACTACAAACTCTGTATTGTCCTATCTGTGTCCTATCCCTGGAACTTCCCTTTCCTCTTTCCCAAAATTCAACAAAAATACCCTTCCTTAGAAAAAGTGTGCTTTTAGAGGAGACGGATCACATTGTATCCCCCCTGGGCCATACCTGGGGAGCTAAAGTTAGTGAACTGAGTTATTATCTTAATAGTGCCACTCCACACTAAATAAACTACGTGTCAAAAGAATGCTGAAAAATAATGCAGGAGGCAACCAAGAAACTCGGGAAATGCTGCAGCTGAGGTTAAATGTGCCAATTGCAACTCTTTGGGAAACACTGGCACAAGTGTTTGGACCCTGCTGAATCCTGAAGTCAGCAGGAAATGGGAACCCATCTTGCAACAGTGCAGAGTATTACCCAGACATTTAGAACAATTGCAGGGGTAAAGTTGATGTCACCAAGCCGCTCAAAATCTGCCCCAAGTCACTCTGGCAGGTTGATTTCTCCACATGGTCACCACCCTGCTCTGAGCAGCACTTCCCCAGGATTGAGTCGGCTCTGCAGTCAGCTGGGCTCCAGGGATGAGTGGGATCACTTTAGAAACTTGCTGAAAACACAGATATTCTTAGACTAGTATCCTTCTACTGTTGATTTTTTTCCAGGCCCCTTTAGATGTGATCCTGCAAAGTTTTTGTGCCTCAATAACTAGCAGAAAAAAGAAAACGTTCAACCTACATATGTTTCTAGCTTTATAACTGTAGCCATGTTTGAGCATAGTTACAGAAATTAAGAAACTCGTCCTACTCCAGTTATTCAGACATGAGCTAGAAMTGGAATGTCAAATCATGTGGCTTTGGGAAGGAAGAGCTGAAAGAAGTGGAGGGCAAAAACAGAGAGAGTTTCTGTTCTTTAACTCCTAAACAAAAAGTTTGGGCTCACRCTGCTTCCCTGCAGTCAGAGACCGGCCCTTAACTTCATGCAAGTCTAGGCACCATTTTGTACTCATCACTACCTATCCCTGAGTCTTTATATATATATATATATATAATATATATATGCACAAGTCCACATCAGAAAATGAGACATCTTGCATATAAAAGGCATATCAAGAAGTAATGACATTTTTCCGTAGAAGAGTGTAACTGCTGGCAATTTCATTTAGAACAGTCCCTTTGAAGTCAAGTCCAGAATGTGATAGGAGTACAGGATTTTCTCGTTAATATCTCCACTTCTTATTTCTCCTGTAGGTGTAGTACCCACTGACTTTTAGCTAGAACCTGAATGCCCCAAGGGAGAAAGAGTTTTCTAACTTTCTACCTCTTCATTTCAGGCACATTTTTAGTATTTCTCTAAAGACTATATATCTGCAAATATCATATCCTTTCTACCACATACTGAACTACTGAAAAGAAAATTKTCAAAAAGAAAGATAATGTCACACAGATCCAGATTTAACAATGTATTTTAGGGAAAGTGGCAGGGTTTTGTGTCTTGRGGTTTTTTTTTAGGAATACTTGACAGTACTTCTTTGAGAAGACAAAGCAAAGGGACATCCTGGCAAATATTTCAAAGCATATTAAAGTTAGGGCAAGAACAGTTCTTTAAGAATCCAGGCAAGATTCTCATTATTCAGCAGAAAAAGAACAAATTCATATCAAGGAGCAATAGAAGTCTGAATTTAGCTCAGTTTACAGTGGCATTTATAAAAAGAAAAAAAGTTCCACCAGATAAAAAAGTGAAATTTCAATGCAAAGTGAAAAAGTATGGTCTTACAACAAGAGTGGCATCGTCACTCCACTTTTGTTAATAATTATATTTTTTCCAGATTTTTTTTTTTTTGCATGGGTACTGCAAACACGATCTTTTAAAAATAGTCTACTACAATCAAAGTAGCCAACATCCCTCATTTATAAAGACTGAAAGTATTTAATTTTTCCCAGATTTATTTGTTTGGGTAGAAATACTATCTCAAACAAATTTAACAGTGGTTTGTTGATGAACTTTTCTACAAAAACAAAACCACAGAAAGTCAGCCTACTTACTTTTATAGAAGTCAATTACAATTTATTGTGTTTCTGAACCAGCATGGATAAAGGCCAGGATATTCAGTAGAGAAATTCAACTTTACATGAAAACTTCAAGTTTAGAGCTACCCTTTGTAGAGTCTGGCAGCTGTTTATTTTGTTTTTAGTGGACAGTATGTGGGTTTGAATGGCATAGCTTGGAAGGTCTTCCCTTTACCTCCCCTTCAATTGTTGCACTGATCCATTCCTGGAATTTGAGAAAATTTCCTACTTTTACTTGGCCAAGACACTGTTGGACTGAGCACATAGAAAGGTAGGACAAAGTTTTGCAAGGTTTTCCTTCAGTCCAGTACCAACTGTATACAWAAACATTTCACCAAAAGACAATAAACCTGAAGTTTTGAACAGCACCGATTTGTTTAAGCACATCACTAGAACACAAGTTCAAAGTAATCCCAACAGGCCACAAGAACTCATGATAAACATTTTCAATTCCTGGTGTTTCTGGCTAAGTTAGATGTCACAGCCCTCACAAAACTGAAGTCCTCCATTTTGTCTTACAAAGAAGGAGAAAATGACTTTTTAAAATCAGCTTTCCCAAAAGGAAAGGAAGAAATATAGAAACTCAAAGCAAGAAGCAGATTGAAGCAATTAAATACAAAAGCAGTAGCAATGGCCATGTTTCTTAAAAATAAGTCATTGTTTTTTCTTATACTTTAGAAAAAATATTCTAAAGTGTGTAAATTAACTTTTCAGGTTTAATTTAAAAAAAAAAAAAAAA
>NW_026623269.1:2312266-2360473 GCF_030028575.1 Malurus melanocephalus | reverse complement strand
TTCCATTTCAACAAATTTGAGGACTAGGGATTTAAAACTCTTTCATATAAACAATGAATTGGAAACTCATTCCTTATTTTATTATTTACATRTAAACATTGTCTCTATTATTCCTGTGAAAAACACTGACATTCATTCATCATGCCAGAAATGCATGTCCTCAAATAAAAACCTGCCTATGTTTATAACATCACGTTGCGCTGTTTGTTTGCTTGTTTTGGTTTGKTTTTTTCTGAAAATATTGTGCCTGTTTCTCTTCCAGAAAGTCCATTTAACTTTGATTAGGCTCAAGATAATAAGAAAAAACAGCAGATGCCATYGTTTTAATTAAATCCAAACACGTGGATTCAGGTCAGGAAATAAGTGTTTCAGTTAACAGAATCTTACAGTGCTACCAATTAATTTTGCAGGTATCCCACCTTTYCAATGGGATCAGTTCACAGAACATCGGGTGGCAGAGCAAGATGCAAGAAAAGCAGGGACAGCATAACAAGTACAAATTGAAATCCTATTTGCTAATCTACCTATTAGAACACCAAACCAAAAGCAAGTCAGCTACATGGAAGTCATAAAAAATGCTTATACAACAGTAAGTACAGYTGCAGTTTTAAGGATGTCACTGAGTTCTAACGTGTGGAAAAAGAAGGACAAATTAATTGGTTTAAGTTCAAGCCTCTCTAAATGAATTAAAAACCTCACAGCATTCAAAAGTCTGTAAAATTGTTCAGATATCCGTAAAAAGGATACTAAATAGAATACTAAATAGTTGGCCATAATGAAGCCTGTTGATTTTTTGACCTGCAGCAGATTGCATTGTTCTTTCATTGCACGTGCACATTTCTATGGAAGCTCAATGACAATTATTTGTTCAAATACTGAGATGCAAATGATGTGTTTGGAGTTGTTTCCCATCCTAAATTCCATCTCATGGACAGACAATGTACATTTTAATGGTGCAGTCAGCACAAACCTTTGAGGAGTCTCCCATGATCACAGGATTGACACTGGTTCATTTCATAAGTAGTAGYATTCCTTCAGAAAGTTAAAGAACATTATTCAAATCACTTTCCATCAATTATTCCTACTCAGGAAAATTGCTTAATATGACACACAGCTGCCTTGGATTACTAAATTAATGTTTACATAGAATCAAAATCTTCTGCAATTAAATACCCTTGGCTTTGTGTGCTCACTCTTAAGGTAGAAATATTTGCAGTGAACAACAAATGCAATGGCACAGTGTGCAAAGAAAATTAAAATGGGGTGTGGGGCTGGCATGGAAGAAGCAAACTCACAGCAATAATTTGAACATTATTTTCAACTGCAAGGATTTTTTAAAAAAGGTGTGACTTCTAGATTTTCTTAGTGTTACTATGACAACTTTCAGTACATCAAGTGGAAGTGTTCTAGGGATGCRAAAAAGCTCCTTGACCTTTGCCAAAATTTTAAATTCTTCGGAAGTGCTCTCCCCGTAGTATCCTAAGGCTCAGATAAAACTTAAACAGATGAAAYTCTGCCTTTTCAGTTATATCTATGGAATTTCATTTGAGTCACTAATACTACACACAGGAAAAACAATCCTTGTCCAATATTATTCAATATGAGTAAATCTCAGGTTTATTTAGATGTACTTAAGTGGCTTAGCATTGTTATTAGAAGTCTAAAACCTAATTTCCAACACAAATTAATTTTGACACTCAGGGGCCTTGCAGTCCGCAATGCCTTTATCCCTGGAGCTGGTTTTCATTAATGCTGCTGCCCCTTTGAAAGTACCACACTCACACATAAACACCACCACCATCCTCCAAAAAAAAAACCCCAAATAAACAACAAAACCCTAAAGCAYTCACTGTGCAACAGATTGCCTTCAAGAGCATGCAACATTCTAATTAAAGACTTAGTTGAACCTGGAAAACAAGATGTAGCTCAATGTGATTTTGCCAGCTCTGGATCACACTAGGCTAACCTGACAGCTTTTCTTCCATAGATTTTCAATGCAACGTAAGTGAGGTACAAAGAAAATCTTATCTAACAGGATTTCAGGAGAGYATTACAGATAATGTCACATTAGAGCTCGCATTAAAGTCAGAAAGCCAGGATTAGCAGATGAATGTAAAACATACAAGGAATTAAGGAGTTGAAGGGAGGAGGAAAATGACAGCAGTGAAAGGGAAGACATCTGGTAAGAAACAGGTTATTTCAAATTCCCCAAGGATTACTCTCATGAAGTATTTCATTTAGTGCCCTTATCAATGGCGTGGGCACAAGTAGGAGTGAGAAAGTAACACTGTCTTTAATGARGAGGAAAGATGAAGTTATCAGAGAGATGGAAATCCTGAGGACCGCAGCAGGAGAAGCACCAAAATTCAATTGCTTAAAAAGAAAGTAATTTTCTTAGCTAACTTGGAATTCAGGCCCARAAAGCACCTGAAGAAAGGATGTGAAGGAAAGGAAAGATGATCATAAAACTGTGAAACAGTTGTATTATGGCCTTAAGACACTCCAAGTAGGTAAAATAGCGTAATTCTACAAAACATTCTCTGGATCAATGCATAATACACTCATCAACTGTCTTCAAGAAAGAGCTATTTCAACTAGAATTGGTGCAAAATGAGACCCTCAGATTGAAAACAATAAGCTGAAAATAAAGCAGGTTTTGGGTTGGTTGGTTGGTTTTGGGGAGGTGGTGTTAAATCTAAATATCTACACAAAAGAATTGCAAATATCTACACAAAACAAGTGGAGCCAAGGTTTTGAAGAACTACTTGGATGCTAAAGGATGAGGATAACAAAAGAAGAAACAGAATAAAAACCCAAAAGAACCAGGTATTGCCTTGATGTGAATAAATGTAGGCTAGAAATGAGAAAAATCCAAACCATTAGATCAATTATGTCTTTCATATTTTTTCCTACTTCTTTAAACATAAATCTCACTAAATTACTGAAAGGAATTAATGACATGGAATTTGCAGTATTGGGGGACAAAACTTGATAACACTGAAAGTTCTTTCCAGTTTGGAAGGAACCTTATATCCATCACCTTGTATCATTTTAGGAAAAATGAAYAACCTCTTTTTACACCTAGAAATCAGAAAGCAGCAGATGTAGCTGATTTACACTTTAAACCTGTCTTCTGCAGTAGAGGTCAATCATTCTGTCCATAACAGCGACCTCAGGGAAAATGCTGCCATGACACATAAGGAAAACACATTGTTCAGACACAAACCTTTTGAATGGCCTGCATATTTTCAGCATTATCASTTCCTCATTATTTCGAGACTACTAGGCATCTCTTAAAATCTATCTACAGCAAGAAAAAGTCATAGGAAATACAAAATATAACTTTCCCTGATGAGAGTGTCTGACCTAAAATTTCATAGTGTTGAATATACTGAGCATTCCTTGTTCACAATTAGCTGGAGTATATTCCTAAGTGTCAGGGAAATACAGTAAAACAATGAATTATAGTTCTTGCTCTACAAAAAGGAAGATGTTGGAGATAGATTAGCAATGTCATGTGTAGACATTAACACTTAGCAATAATCCCAGGAGTGCAAATGAATGTGTTTTTAATGGATCTATCATGTGTTTATTTCAGGGAAAAACAGATGCCCAAAAAGAAACTTTGGACAGCAGCTTTGGACAGCATTTTTCCCATTCATGCTCCTGCTCCAGATCCACATCAAAATCCTGGCTGATTTTAAGCAGCATTTTACAACTAAACCTGGTTTAATAAACAAGTAACTTAAGATCATTTACCAAGGCCTAAATTGCTAAAATGCCTTCAATTGGCTTTCTGAGAACATTTGATGTAAAGGCTGCCTGAGAAATGAAAAGTGCCGAGCCTCTAATTTGGAAATTTTGTTTCTCTTGGGCTGAAGGCACTACCCTTAATTTCAACTGCTGGCAGTAAACAACTTCAGTGTGAGGGCTATTAAGAAACAATCATTCCGAGTAAGCCTCGTGGGTGACAGAGCCTGGGTTTCCAGGATTCTGTTYAAAACTGAACAGATACAAATATGGAGAAAATGCAGTTCAGTGGAATGGATTGATGAGCYAGAAATAAAATCTGGATAACAAAACTTAATATTCTAATTTACATGTGTGTGATTTTAACAAGTATGTGTTATTAAATTTGTGAGTAACCTRTTAGAGACTCTTGTGACATGTGGACATATTCCTGAACTTAAAAATCATTCTTAAACAGTTTTTAAGTCCTACTCTTAAAATGTTCTGATATGAAAATGGAAGTGTTCTTTTCACCCACCATACCAGTCTCGATCTTTTCATCCCTGTTTCTTTTATAAAAATCCAAAGAGATTTTGTAACACAAAAATGAAACCGGTTTAGATATGGTAATGATCTAATGCCTTTTATCCTATRTGCATGCAGAAATACCAGAAGTCAAACACTTCTAAGCCTTCCCCCCTACTCCCCTGAATACTCCCCTAACAATTCTTTAAAACTCTGCTGCGGATTTTGAGGCAGACTRATGCAGTGGCTGTTTCATGGCATAGCCTGAGGCTACAAATGCTCCCAGCCCTCAAATGTTATCCTTCAAAGTTTTTAGAAGTTTCTCAATTCTTTGTTTAGCTATCACATGGAGTCTCAAACACAACTTTCACACAAGCTAACACCGAAAAGAATTAAAAATCCCTCTGCCTTTATAAATAATTCATTACAGCAAATACAACATATATCATATGCTGACTGCATTTCATTGTTCAATCAGAGGTGTGCAGTTTGCTCGTGGGCATCGAAGGCCAGTTTCTCAATGAGTGCATAAACATCACTTGACTTCAAAAACAGATATTTAACAGTTATTTATCCCATGTCAGTTTGTAATTATGGACAAACAAATTAAAACCTTCTAGCAGTGTTCCACCTGATTAAGTTTGTGCATTTTCCTTAAATGTTTAGGAAAAAATAAGGAAAAYTATCACAAGTTTCATGAAAGTCAGGAAACACATAATTTTGACATAAAAACTACTTGATATTAAGAGCAAATCAGAGTTCACCTATACTCTGGGAACAGTTATCTGCCTGTACAGATAATTTTATTTGGATAGAGCAGTCCTTATTTCTCTAAATTCACATCAAAACTATAGCATGAGAGTTGTGGAAGGAATTCATTATAAGACAAATCAGAACAATACTTTTCAAAATAAATTTATTCTTTTCAAAGTTTTGATGTTCTGAAARCATAATTAGCTAACAGGCATTAAGTACTTAGATTTAGAAGCATGCTTTGAAATCAAGCTTGGTTTGTAGCTGGACAGTATAAAAAATCCACAAACAACAACTACAAATAATTAACCAAAAATCTTACACACAAAATTAAGCAAGCAAACAAATAAGCTGCACTTTTTCTTTCTACCCCTCCCTCTGTTTCTGGATTATGGGTTGTCCTGGCTCAGGGTGGACTCATTCTGCTGACCTGCACCAACAGAAACTTGCCCAGCTTCAAGGATTTTAAACCCTCAGTGCTGTTCATGACACAGGTCTGGAGAAGGATCTGTAATACTGCAGATTAACAACCAGCGCATCTGAAAGTGCTTCTACAATTCAGGATAAGAGCACAATGACTCCAGTAGGATGGATCTCCTTCACTAATGCCATTCAGAGCTCTGAGAGCAGTRAAACCCTGAAGAATTCTATCAGTTGCAGGCTGCTACTCTGAAAGGCTACCAACAACAAAGGACAACTGAGATAGAGATAAAAATATTATGTTTCCCCCTCACTTCAAGGCAATGAGGAAAAAATGTTTTAAATAGAGTGCCTCTCCTTCTCACAACAGTGAGAAGAAACACACAGGAGAAGGAAGAAAATGTCCCAGTGAAATTCTTTGCTTGAAGTTTGAATGCAGCCAGGAATATAAGTGGCCAGAGAGATCAGGTAAAGGACAGGACTGTGCAGAACTGGCAGATACCATCCCCATTGTGCCTGACACACCCCACTGTGGCCCTGCAGGAACCACTGGATGGGCATACACCCACCCACAGGAATGCTCTGCAGYAGCTGACAAACAATAAAAAGCTCTGCCTCTAGTCCTACATGTGAGACCATACACAGCTCTGACTCTGAACTTGCCTACAGAATGAGAATTTCCAATTGCTTCTTGACTCTTAAAAAAATCACTATTTTGTGCAAAGTAACCTTCACAACCAAAGTCCTACCAGCAAAATTAAAGATAAAAGAAATGTGGCTCATTAGGGACAGATTGTGCCAAGTGAAACAATAACTAGGACAGATTTTTATCTCTGTTATTATGGAATGCCTCAGCTCTAATTTCACTGTCTTCCACAGTCTCAGTATCATTCATTAGGTTCCTGTGGATGTATTCCAGCATAAACAAGGTTAGAATCAGGGTCATCCAAACAGATTATAACACATCTCGCACAGGGCTATAGTATTAMCAATGCTGATTCACTCCGACTTACTTGAAACTCTAAATTTTGACTTGGATATATGAACACCCAATACAGTCCTGCTTGCATTTGTAGGATTGGGAAATTAAATTCTTTTTCAAAGACATTGCTTTTGAGCAGAAGTAATGTTTTAGCTTTCACTAATCTTAAGCTTTCAGTTGTGATTAAGGAGATCAGCATCAAAACCAAATGAAAAATTGAGCAATTTTACTTCCTTGAGTTTAATAACTTCTTAATTTTAGATAGGATATTTATTTTCACATAAAGTATTGGCAATTTTTTGGCTTTGAATACCTTCCCTTGTAAAAATGAAGGAAAAAGCACTCCACTTGTGATTGCTTTGACATTATATTACCCCATCAATGGAATAACTCAAGCTCTCCAGACCCAAGCTGACATTCAGAAAGCCAAATGATCAAGCCACGTCAGTAGCTTAGCTCCATTTCTAAATATTTGGRTACTCTGCTTTCTTCTGTGTTTTTAATTGGACACAAAGACTATGAAACCTGTCCTCATTCTTCTTCTGCTTTACCATTTCAAGGAGAACTTTTTCATGTTTCTAATCATGATTGTCTAAAACGTTAAATGACGGAGYCCAGGAATGGCACAATAATCATAACATTGATTAAAGTAAAACTAGCAGTGCAAGTAAATAATTCTAGTGCTATGGGATGAAAGAAAAAAATTAAAATATTCTCCCAAAGGATTTAAAAAAAAAATAAAAAATGAGCCTCCCTGGCCCATCAGGTTCCCCATACACAGCACKGGTGAGGCTGCACCTCAAGTCCTGTGTTCAGCTCTGGGCCCCTCCCTTGAAGAAAGACATTGAGGTGCTGGAGTGGGTCCAGAGAAGGGCAACAAAGCTGGGGAAGGGTCTGGAGCACAAATCTGATGAGGAGCAGCTGAGGGAGCTGGAGAAAGGAGGCTCAGGGGTGACCTTGTCCCTCTGTACAGCCACCTGAAAGGAGGATGTGTCAAGGTGGGGGTTGGCCTCTTCTCCTGAATATCAGATATCCCTTTAACTAACCAATATCAAAGCTGGGCCTTGATTTGTTGCTGCAGATGCTTTATTTAAAGAAATTTCTCATAGTCTTATTACTGTGGCTAAGAAAATGAGAAGCAGTCCTTCTGAGAGTCTTTGTCAGGTTTCATGCTCATCACAAGCCAGCTGGTGCTTAAAATTAATTACAATTGGTTACCTTAGTAACACTAAATCATGCTTGAAAGTTTCAATATTGTTTATCCTYATAGGTTTCCACAGCAATTTCAATTGCAATGGTAAAAGATTGAGGACCAAAGTTCAGCAGAAAAAGCAATCTAAACTGACYCCACCACTGAACCAGCACCCCTTTCTCTCTCCACCTTTGAAAAATGCATTTATAGCTTGTTGCACTCTGTTTTAAAAACATCTGATCTTTGAGTATCTACCCTTAAAAGGCTGTTCATCAGATGCCTACTGTTCATATCAGATACCTACTGCTCAAGCCATAGATTCTTAGGTCTCTGCTAAATTGATATTGATTTACGTTCAATTAAAAGCAAAAGGTAACTGCGATGAAAGCAGAGATTGAGGAGCTTTTTTTATTGTTTTAAAATAGAGAAGAATAAAGCTACTTTTATATACATCAGGACACTCTCAGCAGTCCAAATTCCCCCTATACTATGGACTGGGAAGTGTTAGGAGAACATAAGGACTTAGTTGCCTAGACTTGAAAATGAAATTTCATTTTACTGGTAGTACAGGCTTTGCCATGTACAGATTTTGCTGGGGGGTGAGGGGTGGAGAGCTGTAAACTCTCTACCTAMATGATCTGGTCTATTGTGATAACCCATTCTTTTCTACCTCGGGTTTACTTCAATGGTAAAGATCTTACTTAGAATGCAATTGCTAAATTTGTAGCTCAATTTTCTGCTTGCTACAGAAGTAGTTTGAGACTTTACTCTTAAGTTCTGTATGGTATAAAACACGTGCCAGCTAACAATTCTGAACAAAACTTCCTCACGTTACTGTAAATTGATGACTTTTTTCAGTCAGCCATGTCCCTGCAAAACATGAGCTGATAGAGTCACACCCCTTACCTGAATTCTGTCCTCTCCACAATGACATTTGCCTCTATCTCTGAAATAGAAGGGAAAAGGAGCCTTTCTTGGGTAAAAAACCCCTATTTTTTACTTCTATAGCCAAGACAATCCTAACACTCACATCCTGCAAGTGTTTCTTTCCCACAGTTGCTCCTTGCTCTACAGCTTTTGTCATACAAGCTCAGGGATGAGATATTCCACTAGATAAACAAAACCCCTCCTTACAGGCCTGCAGGACAAAACTGGGAAACAAAGCTCAAGGTCTGAGCAAATCATGAGTCTGGAGAGCTCAGGTATGTGGCAGGAGAGCACACAGCTCAAGGTAAGAAGCAAATCAGTGGCTAAACTTGTCAATAACAGACCTGTCAATTCTCATTTTAACTCCTTGGCATTACCTCTWCCACACTGTCACCTGCTAAAACTTATCAGTGAGATGCCTACTGTCTTCCCTTCCTGATCCACGTGCCAGACATCCATGCTGGATACCTGGAGTGGGAGCCTCCACRTTTTGTGTTGTAGGGAGAGCACCTAGCAGGGCTTCACCTGCTCAGAACAGCAGTTCTGGGTGTCCTAGCTTGGATGCACACACCCACCTCATGTCCCAAAAAGCAAATACCCAAACCTGACAGTCCCCTGGAAATGGGACCCAATACAGGCACATGCATGCATTGCCCCTCCAGAAAATTGTGACACAATTTCTCTGAGTCCCCTGCCTCTTGTAGAGCCTGGAGTGAGGCTATAAAGAGTAAATTGACAACTGCTGAGCTGAAGAATACAGTGACCTCCCTTGGTAAAAATGCCAGTATCAACTGATGCAAAAGAATGTCTATTCAGAAGGCRGAGAGTGAGGTGCAATTAACCTCACTTTGCAATTGAGGTATGTGTACAGGCAGAGCTCTAGCACCCTCATGCTCAAAGCAAGCCAAAGGCATTTGTTGTAAAGAACTGTTTAAAACATATCCCCTCCTTCACAGGAACCAGTGAAAATGTGCTCTTTGCATTTTTCCAGTTGCACAGAGAATTAGCACCACCGAAACATGGGGGTCCAYACTGGCCTAGAACAGCACATGAAACACATTACAATTACTCTYTCTTTGCACATATTTTATTGAAGTTTTCAGGTATTTCTTTTGCAACTAATATAACAGGAGAAACCAGAATGCTTGACTGTAACAAACTAGGCACTGAAGTGCAAGTGTGGAGCAGCTGAGCACTGACCTCTCCCTGCTCTCACTGGCACAACCATAGAGAAGTAGGCTGATCAGCACAGAGTTGCAAGAACAAAGTCAAGATGTACAGGCATAGAAAGTCCTCTATAGTCCAGCAGGAGGTGAAAGAGGGGAAGAAAAGCAKGCAATTAAGAATATATTCCTCCTGAACAGAGACAAAACCACGGGAATACCCAGCAGGTGAATTTAGGTGCCTGTTTTCTGCCTGTTAATGCTTCATTAGCTCTGCAGATCTGGGCTTGAGAAATACAGCACTGCTTTGCCCCTTGCTTGCTGCTCCATTCCAATGCAATCCTTTGTCACATTAACATTATTCAACAGCTAATGAACAAGAATAAAGATTGAAGAACTGAGTCATTGGCATTCATGTACTATGAATGCATTCATGTACCTGAATGCAGGTTTTGAAGGTTGACAAAGTCTGTCAGAGCCTCTGGAATTTTTTAGTTAAGTTCAAATCCAAGCCTTTACCTCAATTATTCTCAAGCCTACCTTTCCTCATCCCATATTGTCCCCACACATCTTTTCTTGGCTAAACACAGCTGTCAAAAGGAATGCATAATTTTACCCCTACAATACCTGGGCCAGTGCAGTGCTCACAAATGAAAGTAAATAAACAATGTTTAAAAGCTGGTCCATTTTTCATACAGCTCTTATGCAATTACAGAATCCATCAGCTACATTGCCATTTCAGCCAGAGACAGCTTTAGAGGAGAAACCACCAATCAAGTTGAAATTTCCACTAAGGGGGATGATAGCTCAAAAAATTTGTCCCTGCTAATGAACTTCAGAAGGGCAGCCTGGGCTCAGATCTTGTGTGTGACAGGCTAATATAGCACCTCACCAGTCTACCTGGCTCTCCTTTTTTTGTTCTTAATCTTATGCTGCATGTATGGATATCTGCCCTCTGTGTGCACTGCTCATCAGATAACACCAGGTTGCTATAGTGATTGCTTAAAAAAGAGAAAAAAGTGAAAGCTGAATTGTAGAGAACCCTGAGGCTAAAAGATGGATAAATTACCAATCCTGAAAATGAAACTTAAGTATCATTTTTCCTGAATTCTGATGGAACTGTTTGTAGGAAGTATATTCTCCTTTTTGAAATACAGGCAATTTGTTTCTTCTATTAAATCTTTCTGATTGGTACTTATGTGGAAGTTATATCACAAAAAAAGGGGTAAAGTGAAATGGTGAAAAAACATCTGTATATTAATTTCGTACTTACCCAAGATTTTTGTTTCAGGATCAAATGGAGTTAAAATTATCTTTATGCAACACAAAATTATACTTATCACAGGGAAGTTAACTAAAATGCCTGAGGCCAAAAAGGGCCATTACTTCCTGAAACCTGAACTCAATCACTCCACATTACTATTTCAGATGAAGATTTATATATTACAGTCCTTAACAAAAATGTGAAGGTATGCACACTCACGCACTTCCCGAGGTAATGAACATTTATACACTCATACAGAGTTTATACAGGGAACACCAAATTAGAAGCAAATATCTAATCAAAGTAAGCACGTAAGGCCTGACAATCCTTCAGTTTAAAGCCCAAACTGTTCACAATTCCCCTCAGTGAAGCTGAAGAGCCCAACCTGAGTTGGGTGTACACATCACCTACACAGAGCTTCAGCCCCTCTGCCCCACCACAGCCCAGAGAAAGGCAACAGCCTTGCTCTGRCAGACCCTTAGGAAGAACTGAGAGTCCCACAGCATTCAAAATAAATCAGTGAAACCTCAGAACAGCGAGTYTGCACTCCACAAAAGAGGGGATAGAAGCACAAGTTGGGACCCAAAGTCACTGACATAAAAGGCGGCATCAGCATCCCCTCAGGGAACCCCGGGGCTTTAAAGAATTTCCAAGAGTTAAAACAATCACTTGAAAGCTATGACTCAAACTAGTTGGCTTGCTGCAAGTGCAATAATTAAGATTCTAGTAAAATCAACCACAGAGAGAGCTACCAGGAGTAGCAGCTATTTATAATATTCTATTATTGTTTTAGTYAAACATTCACTACTGCTCTGAACTTTCAGAGGTGAGATATCTCTAGACTTGTACGACATCAGGTTGGTGAATTATTTCAGGAACACATATTTGAAGACAGTTCCATGGACAAATATGGGAAACTGCTGCCTGACTAAACCTTCATTACTGACCTCATTTCTTTTCAGTTCCATATACCAGAGGATTTAGCTGCATGTCACTAGCACCTTCCTCAGTGATCTTCATAGCTCTAATTTTAGTGGATTAAATCATCACACTAAGATACCTTTGGCTTTAGAATTTCATCCACTGGGATATGCCAGTGCTGAAAGCAAGTGATAAACATTCCAGTATCTGAAATTTCTACCAAAAGATCAAAACATTTACATTGTGTGCTTAGAAAGTGCTGCAATTTTTGGTACTATTTTAGTCCTTACTTGCAAAAAATTTAGGGGAGACTTCCTGTTTTTGAGCTGATGGAAAATCTGCAATAGCTTTTATTTCATCCTGTTTTCTAAATTAATGGTGGGTATTCAAGCTCTCAAGATACAGAGCCTTTGTCCTGATCCTTGATTGAAAGAACAAGCTTTGAGATAATGCATCAATTACCTGATAAACGCCATCATCTCCCTGGCTCTAAGGCTAAACCAGCACTRGTTTAAGAGGGGTGTTCATATAAAATTGTGCTCTTCAGGAGATTATTCAAACACTTTCTCAGGTACTGAGAAAAGCCATTGAAATATCTCCTTTAGATCATAGAGGAAACCTGCCAACCACAGGGGAATAAAATCTTCAATGAAATTAAGGAATATAATCTGAAAAATATTTAGATAAAGTTTCTGGTAAATGGCACGATTTATTGTCATTCTCCCATTAGCTAATTTCAGAGCTTAAAAAAAAAGTGACCATTTATATTTACTACTTTATCTGAGTGGGAAAAAAATCAGTCTCTTCATTCTATGGTTTTAAAAGTCAGAAACAGTGCAGGTGGGAAGGCAAAAGGAATAAAATAAACTGTTTGGTAAAAAGCAGGAGACTGTGAAGTCCAAGGCAAAAACTGCTATATTTTAAGTGGGTGCCTTAAGGTACCTTTTGTACACAATTTATGGACAGATGCAGGTTTAGAAACATGAATGACAGCCAYAGAGTTCCCCTCCTACAGTGAAGTTAACTAAAGGTGTTTATAAGGCAATTTCTTAATCTCAAATGGAATAAAAGCCATAATTTCTCTTATGGGTATTTACACATTAGAGATAAAGTGATTACACAATGGAAATTCTAAAAGTAATTACTTTCCAAACATTTATATTCCAGCCCAGAGATCGAGTACCTCCTGGTTGCCTTTCCTACAGAGAATTACTTGAAAGTTTTYGCATTCTCTCCTAGGGCTGAAATACAATAGGAATCCACAGAGAACATCAATTTTCTTTGCTTTTCTAATGTTTACAACTTCCCTGTAGTATTTATCAAGAAATATACAACTCCCCATAGTTAGAGCTGTGCAAGCTAACAGTAGGAATTCTTGGTGTTGATGGAGCTATTGATCATACAAACATTAAAATTATGTCTCCTGCAGTAAATGCCAATAAAGCAGAGGTACATTAATCAGGAAATCAATAGGCCTGTCAATAGAAAGGCTAACTTTGACAATGTAATGCAGCAGGCAGAGTGGCTGGATGGTGGACCAAAACACAAGGAACCCAGCTAGTGACCTTTTCGTTTGACTTCTGGCTGTGCTGAAGTACTGTAGGAGTAACTGGAATGCACAGAATGAAAGGAGAGAGGCAAGGAGTCAGCTGTTTAAATTGTTCCTGAGGAACAAAATTTATTGCACAGTGACCTTTAGTTGTTCACTTAAAAAAAAATAAAGAAAAAAGAAAAAGAGGGAAAAAAGGGAAAAGTAGAACTACAACACCACAAACTGCAGGAAAAGACCACCACCACCCAAAAACCAAAAGCAAAACACAAACCCAACATCYAAACTCCAAACTTCWRSGTTAYGCTTTTCAATATCACTATGYTAACACCTTCTTCATATGGGTTAACTGAAATAAACACATTTTAATCCCCAACTTTAGGGSATGGTACACCCTAACAGAGCCCTGCACTCTGAACAAATATTTCTAATTTTCTTGGACTGAGCACCRTGCTGCAAGATGCTATGGGAGAACTTAGCTTGTTTTTTCTATTTGTTGCAGGACACAAATTTACTAAACAAAGATTTGAAAGTTGATATGTGAAAAATGGAATTATATACCAATTAATGGGCAAAGTTATTCTTCCAAGTTAGACTTAAATATTTTACCWAGTATTTGATGAAAAGCATGCATTAGACAATAGAAAAGCAGGTAGCAAACAGCAGCTTATTATAGACAATCTATAATTAAAAAAATATTGCAAAAAATCTGTTATTTGAGCTGTTTACATGCAAATGTAACTTTGTCAAAAAAAAAAAAAAAATTTACAAAGGGAGCAGTCACAGAACATTCCTAACATTCTGTAACTCTTTTCTCACTTGCATGTCTGGATTAATAGACTGTAAAGCAACACATTTTTCAAATATGCATTACTACTCCTGATGTCAAAAATTAAAAATCATTGTTGGATCCAGGCAGGATATTTTTGTTCATATGAAACTGACTGCAAAACCAAAAATTACAAAAATAACTCTCCCCATCACCATCTTGAGTGTTCTCTGAAGTCAAAGCTGTCCTTGTTATGTTTTATTTTCCCACTACAATCTGGAAGGAAAACCTGGTCTGAATAGGGGTAACAGTACATAAATCAGAATTTTCCACAGTGCAGATCAGGCTTTAATTAATTTATTTTAAACATTCCACAGTGGGGCAAAATCAATTCTCAATTTTACAAATTCCATCTACGGAATTGTTGTAGACTGGCCACTGCAGGCCTGACCACTTCATCTTGTATTRCTGCTGAATATATTGATTAAACAAAGACCAGGAGCTGGCAGGAGCCAAAGAGCTGATGTTGGGTATGGATGATTCTGTCCACCCAATTTCAGATCAATTACTAAGCTTCTGTCAGCGCAGTGTTTGTTTTGAGGAGGAATAAAGAAAAAAAGACTTGCTAAACTGACTTGCTAAACAGTATTGAATATATCAATCAGGTAAATTTATAAAACAGCAAATGAGCTACTTGTGCTACCTAGGGTATCTGAAAACAAAGGGAAAAGACATTTTATGAAGAGGTTTTTGAGCTATCCAATATAAAAGTAAAATCTACTAGAAAAGTAACCCACACGTATACATACATAGGAATTAAACAGGCCACTGGTGTGATTCCCAATACAATAATATCAATATCATATGAGTCAGCCACAAATGTACCCTGTTCCCTTTAAGGAAAAAAGGGAAAGAAAAAACCTAATGGAAGAGAAAAACAACAGCTCTCATAAAGAAGCAGGTTTCGTCTTGGACCTGTAATTTACTGCTCACTATACTGAAAAAAATAGCTAAAAAATAAAAAGCTGTGGGTTCACTTAAAGATTCTTTTTGAATGCATGTTGAAATAAAATCTGAAGATGTGATGCTCTCCAAAGTACATCGAAATAGTGCAACATAAAGTTAATCCTGCATCTTGCTAATAAATTATATATGGTGGTAAAGTTTAGATTCTTAAAACGATAGTGCAACACATCACCAAATTTTATTCTTAAACTAAATTCTGAAAGTGATTTTATTTTCTCCTTTTCTCAACTAAAAAGCTTCTGTCTCTCACAGCTCTCATTTTCTTTCTTGTCCTGTCTGTGTTCCTTTTCTCTATTTGTGCTAAACATTAACAAAGTCATAATAGTAAAAGCCCAGGCAAGTACTTTTAGGGCAATTTTGTTTGACTGTTTATGAGCTTATAAAAACATCCTTAAGTATCAGAAATCCATTGTTTGCCTCTTATGTTGTTCCACATTCTTCTGAGGGAAATCTGGAGAGAATTCAGACAATCCCACTCAAATAATAACTCCAAAGTCAAATGCTTGATTCAGCAATAAAGTATGACTTTGTAAAAAAAAAAAAAAAATTGGAACATTTGCTTCTTTAGGTGCAAACAAACTTCATCACAATGGAGACTGACCCTGTAGCCTGATCTGATTTATCAAGAATGCTGATGATTGCCCAAGTGCTGCTGGAATACAAAGCACTTTCATGCCACTAGAAATGGCTCTTTTAACAAAGATTAATGTTGACTATTGTGATAACTTCTCTCTAGTTTTATTTACTTTTCTAACTGTGCTGGGATGTGGGACTGTGAGGCCATGCMGTTTTCAGTCTCCCAGCATTTTCTTATTAGATATTTTCCTATTAGACAGGCTCCTCCACTTTATTTTTGGTCACCTCCCTTCCTTTTAGGTATATTTCCACTTACACCTGGAATATGTTAATTTTTGTTGAAGATATTTATGGAGCAGCAGTCACTACACAATCTAGGTGCTATAAATTTATTTTTATTCTTACCACATTATTTCCTTCTCACACGCATGTATGACCCAGTTATAGTTCAGAATACGTATTTCATAGCTGAAAATAGCCCTGGTTTTGGAAACCAAGTTAGATAGGCTCACATTGGGAACTAAGGTTACAAAGTTTTTCCCCAAAGCTGGTAATTATAAGCATATTTATCACTCATATCTCACCACAGAAWCATTCTAAAACCACCATTTCTTTCAGCAAGTCAACAACAGGAATAGAGGCACCCACTCAGCATCAGCCAGGCTTTATCCATCTGCATTACTTTGTCCTTTTCTGCTCCCTCCAAATAAAAAAGACTGGAGCTGCTCCTAAGAAAGGTCACAAAATTTCCCAAAGGGCTGAAGAACCTCTGCTTTGAGGAAAAACTGAGGAGTCAGATATTTTCACCCTTGAGAATGGAAAGCTCAGGTGGGAAGATATCAGAGTTTTCCAGTGCTTAAAGGGCAGCGCCAACAAGAAAGGAAGGTCTCTTCTCAAAGAAAACCCCATGGAGAGAAMAAGGGACAGTGTGTGCCAGTTGCACCAGGACAGATTTCACCTTGATATGAGAAAGGGTTTTTTACAGTGAGAGCAACCAGTGACTGGAACAGCCTTCCCAGGCACATGGTAGGACCCCCATCACTGCAGGGTTTCCAAAGAGAACTGAACAAGGCATTAGATGATGTCACCTAGGCTCCTCTTCCTCAAAATTCCTGAAACAATCACTTTAGTTAACTGAAGAGTTACCACAGTTCATTGCCTATGAGAAGGGCATATAAAACTGCACGGTGTGTCTTGGTAAACAAAAACAATGTAATGATACATCATAGCAAAACAAGAGCATTCAGAATTCCAATAAATTTGAGGTTAAGGATGAAAGAAGAGGGGGGAGAAAAGCAACAATTACATGCTGTCAGTGTAATTGCAAGGTTAATGAAGTTTGCTAAGAACACCGATTAAATAGTATGGAAACATTTGCATCAGATAGCAGAAAAAGAAAGAAAAAATGGGTAAGGAGCTAGGTTTGGTGGGTCCAAAAAGGAAAATACTTCTGGAAGTAAGGGGCAGAGACAACTGTGTTACATGAAGGTGTCAAGACAACCTGAGGAAACACTTTGGATGGCAGGKTCTGGAAAGAAAATATAGCCAAGAAAAGAATTTTAAGTGATTTGAAGTTCAATTTCACTTTTCATTCTGTGCTACTCAAGCAAGCTCAYAGAGTAAGAGGATTAAAAGAATTTCATACCAGGGCAGGAAAATATAAATTTCCTTCTCGTCCCAATTATTACATTTCCTACTTTCATTCCATAGATYCAACTAAATAAAAAAACAAGGATATTAATTTAAAGACAATGTATACTAGTTCATATAACATATATTACTGAAATTGGGTTGTGTTGTACCAATAAAAACATGTTTTCATGTTTAATATAATAATTTCATATATAATAATATGTTTTACCCTTTTGATATTTTATCATTTGAGCATTTACTCAGAATAGGAGACAACAAACATTGCCATTTGTAGTTATGCTTCCTTTGCAGGAATACCACATGGGTATTTGCTCAGAAACCAAAGTCTTTGAAAATCAGAACTGCAGGTAAGTAGGATTTTTCCACATTCAAATTTTAAGCTACTTGTAAATGTTATTCAGGCATATTTTTTTTGCATCCACACTATTCTGTGTAACTGGAAAGCGCATGAAATTGGACTTCCAGCTGTTTCTGACCTCACATTCAGAAAGGCACCCATTTCATAGTCATCATAACAGCTGCAAAGCAGTAGTGATCTCTACAAACTGGTCTACAAACTGAAGAGGAACAGGAAAGAAGATTCAAAGTCCTTTTTTGTACAAAGACAAGTTTTTCTCCCTGCATCTTCATGGGAAAGCTTCTGGAGAAATTCACAAAGCCCCTTCTGCAAATTAAGCATTTCATCCCATCGTGCTCTTGCTGACAGGTAGATGAAGTAATTACCTGCAGAGCATCCAAAGCCTGCAGAATGAAATCTTGACTGCTAAAACTGTTATTTTTATTTACTTCATCAAACTACTTTAATAACTGAGCATCTGTCAACCGTAGTTACTGTGTCTGTCCTGCTGTTTATCACGGAAAGACTTAGGGCAGTAGATTACAAATTCTGGGTTTTCTTTTTNTTTTTTTTTTTGTGGTGACAGACTAGATTATATCTTATGAAAGAGGATCTGTTACCTGTTTATTTGGGTGGGATTTTTTTTATGTAATTCAAGAATTAGACAAAAATTTGTAAGTTTATAGTGTCTCACAGCACTTTCATGAATACATGCATCCTGAAGTGGAAAAATATTATAGAAATATATCAACATGTTATCCCTAGTTTTAATTGCATCAGAGGACAGAGAGGYGTTTTTTGGAAGTGATTCATTTAGAGGCTGATTTAAAACTTACAGAGGACACTAACATACACAGACCTTAACTGAGACAGGAGTTCTGCTGCACTTGGCACCATACAAATGCACAGAAAAGACCAGTAGGGTGGGAGAAATTACCTTCATTTTATTCATATAAAAAAGTAAAGGAAACATCAGGGGGCAGCAAAGGCCTCTAGGCAGGTAGGGAAGTAGACCAGCCAGGGAAATTCTCTACAGTAAAGCAAGATTCAGGAGGGTCTGAGACATGAAGAGAGAAAAAAAACGTGGTTTATTTGTTTCTTCTGGTTCCCCCTTAACCTCTCCAGCTGCTTACAAGTACTAGATCTACTCCTGCTTGCTATGTAGCAGCTGTAAGCCTCAAAGAGGAATGATGCTATTTGGTCCGGTCCTAATGCATTTTCGTAGCCTAAAGAATGTAACTCYCAGATTAACTCAGCTGAGTTCCTAACAGGTTCTCTTACTGTGAGATCAGTCAGGTCAGTATYGAGTCAGGCTGCATTTTCAACTATTAGAATCAACAAGGAAGGGAATTCATTATTAGGAGGAAAATGAATGTTCCCAATCCTGCTCTGTCTCAGGGACTGTGACAAACCTTGTGCTTCTCATTTACAGCATCTCARGGGAAGCCATGTTCCCTCTTAGCAGAAGTTATACTTCAGAAGCTTTTTTTTTTCTACTTTATTTTTTTTTTGTCTGGTTTACGTTCTTATGACCCAAGAGGGTTATGGTACTTAAAAAAATATAAGCCTGTTCACACTGAAAGGTCTAATGGTGAGTACAACACCCTCATCTGCTCTGCTGTTGGTGTGCAGCAAAACCAATCCAATCACACACAGCATCAATGTGCACTTCTGTAACAAAGGCCACTTTAACCTGATCTGCTCAAATGGATTTTACAGGAGGGCTGATAATGGTAGAAGCCCATCATTTATAGGCCATGGAATTCTTCGTGATGGGCTGGCAAAAATAACWGGCAAAAACTGAGTGGGTTTTCTTACTTATTTCAGAACACATGGCTACTAATGGATTTTTAATGCACTGGTGGTTAAATCCCACTCAAGTGTTTGCCAGCTATGCTCCATAAGGCTATCAAAAATAGTATTTCAGAAGGAAAATAGATTTAAAGATGAGATGAAGTGATTAATCCACTGTCATACAACATTGGAGACTCTGCAGCATGGAAATAAGATCTATTTATTTCAGAAAATAAGTGTCAGTTATAATACATCTGATKGTATTATTTAGACAAAGAATCTCATCAACATCAAAATGGTTTCTGGATTTTCTTGATCCAAATACGTTGATGCTACAACCAAACTTTTCCAAACTGGCTTGTAGTAAATAACAGATAAGAGCAGAGAACCACAGCTTAATACCYCTTCATAATCTGAACTGTTTATCTCTGTGAAATATTGGTTGAAGGCAGATGCAAGGCATATGCATGATCTTTGCAGTTGTAGTAGCTGTCCTGAATCCTTAAACTYCCACAAACTTAAATATATGAAACAGAAAAAAGAGAAGGCTAGAAACAAGAGACACTATATTCTCATGATTGGAGAGAATGTAACACCGAGAGATACTTAAAAAAAAAAAAAAAAAAAACAGAAAAAAGAGAAGGCTAGAAACAAGAGACACTATATTCTCATGATTGGAGAGAATGTAACACCGAGAGATACTTAAAAAAAAANCAAAAAACAGATATTGGCTCATATGGAAGCTACAGAAGATGGAATGGAGTCAATTTCATCTCTTGAAAATGGCACACTTTGGCTGATTAGAGACCAAAGCAGTTATCTGCAAAYGACTGCCTGGATTTATGCTGAATTTCACCTCATCACTATTCTGCACTACATCTGTAGCCTGAGAGGAAAATGAAAACAAAAGTGGGGAACAGAAAAAGAAAAAGAGATCAAAAAGAAGAAAAAAGGTGTCACTTCTTTGTAACTCCCTCCAACCTTGTCTTCAAAACTATGGAGTTTATTTTGCAGCAGAATTAAGTGAACTAAAGCTGCTGAAAAAAAATTGTCTAAAGAGAGATTATTTAGGTAAAAACTTGAAAATACTCAGTGATAACCAACTGATTTTATACCTCATGTACCTCTTCATTCATGCAAGAAGGAAAAAGAACCCTCCTTTGGTACATCTTAACAATGTTGCAATCATCATACGAGCTTTTCCTTACAGTAAATCTGGTATGAATCACATTCCTATTACAATGCCTCTATTTAGTTCTGAAATGTTTAAACGTAAGTATTTTCTTTAAAAAAAATGGCTCAAGCATAAGGTTTCCTCTAGCATCATATTTTGCTGGCAGTTGAGTACATTAAAAAGATAAGTTTTATCTAAATTTAACAGACTAAATCAATACATTTTATTGCCTGATCATTTCTACAATAACTTGTTTGCAACAAAGTTCTCCACAAATCCAGTTATCAATTGAAATCCTGTCCTTCTGAGCATGGGATGGCGATCCACGTATCAAATTAGCAACATTRTCATAGATTTGGGTTACTGTTATTGTTGCCAACAATTTCATAACTTCATTTTAAAAGGGCAATTACTCCACAGCTGTTGATTGATACTAAACTAACATAATCTTTGTGCAGTTAAATACTGTTGCACCTGTTTCCAATTGAATTATTAATGGCAATTGTCTATCACAGTTATCTTTTCATTTGTCTCAGTACAACTTCAGAAGACAACTGCAGACAATGTCTGTCTCTTTTTAACTTTCATGCCTCATTTAAATTCTATTCTTCTAAATCGTTTTACTTCAGATATGGAGACTTCAGAGGTTTAAAGAAAAGGATCTTCATGCTTGCATCTACTCCTTGCTATCCTTCTCAAGCATGTATTTTCTCCATACATGAGAACTTCTTCATATTCAGAAACTGGTAATYAGCAGCAGATGCCTCTGCAGAAAACAGAGCCTATAAAGTACATCAAATTTCTATTCCGACACCACACCATTGAGCTACCCACCAGCAGTGACTGGAAAAAGCACAACTGGTTTTAATTAAACTACTAACACTGCATTTCATGTTAGAAAATTAGTTCAGACTATAATAAACTTAGAAAAAAACAGGGGAGGAATGAAATTCTCCCTTTGTACCACTCCCCAGGTACCACTTTTAGTGTAACTGTCCAGTAAAAGTGGATTTTACATTTTCCTTCTGAGTCTGTCAGAAAAGACAGGGCAGGCAGTGATCTGAGCTGCAAGGACTCAAACAGTGGATTTRCCACAACCATGATTTACTCACCTGGTGGTTCATCTTCAGATGCCAATAATCATTAGCTTTAAGATACAGAAAAGATTGCATAAATGATGACATTCTCATTAAGTTGCAATAAGATATCATATTGACCCCCAGCAATATTAAAAGAAAAAAAAAACAAACCCAAACTTTAGTAGAAAAAGGGTTTGAATGGATTGAGAGGTTTTTGTCACAGAAAATGGAGCGCCTCAAGTAACAGCAGACACTGAAGTAGAAACACTTCAACAGTTCCTTTTGGTTTAAACTTTACAGAAATACATTAAATAGCTATGACATTGTGATGCATTTAATTGAGTTTACTGCTTTGGAACAAAATTATTATGATTGTGTTTTATAGTCTTAAATATTACAAATGTTTCARCASTGWCAAAGCCGTAATTTCTGTACTTCTYATTAACTTAATGAACTTAATGAATTTAAGTTGTTCTGTAACTTTGACTGAATAATGGTAGAACAAATAATGAAGTATATGTAAAGTAATTCAAATCATTGCTTAAGTTTTTGGTAGTGTTCCAACATGTTACCTAGTCAAGCCTGTAGGTACTACTAATTTGTTGAAACAAAKACCATTGTGCATACCCCTCATTWAACAAAATAAGTTAATTAGGATGTYCTTGTTATCTTAATCTTCAACAGCGAAAATGGATTTGTCAATCTCTGTTAGTTGAGTAAAATCCCTATAATCTTGTGACTTTGTCTCTTAACAGCAAGGTATATTTGAAACCTCTAGAGCAGCCAAGTTAATTCCACTGTATAATAGTCACTGTTGTAAAATTTGACTTTTACTGCATTCCAATCCTCAGAACCAATTAGCACACTTTATTACCCCATTTGGAACAGTTCCAAGTTTACAACCATATCACTATACTTCATTATTACTTTATTTAAACAGTCTGACTGAGACCCTTGCTACTATAAGGTGGTCTGCTATCAAGTTCTGGAAATATTGCATATATTAAACAGATGTCAACACTACAGATTTTTAATTAGCTGCTCTTACTTTGTAACATTTACTCAGGCTCCTGAGTACCGGCACAATTTGGTGCCAGAATGATATGATGTCCTTCAAATGGGACAAGAGGGGAAAAGAGGTCATGGGAATGAAAATAATAAAAGGTCAAAGTCAAGTTTAAATGTGGAATAGCTACAAGACACTTCAGGTAATAGCTTGACAGTGTAAATGTGGCACACAATAGAGAGGTTTGTAGTCCATGGAAATCATGTAGGTTTGTCCTTGGCTTTCAAGCACACAGAAACTCTGAGATTTTGATAAGTACCTTGATCTYGTAACTTGCAATCTGCTGCTATGGCAAAAATAAATAATTAATGAAACCCCTTTTTCAGCAAGGTTCAAGGAAGTAGTCAGAAGAGCAGATTAAAYATGCAGAGGAGGAGTAGTGCATCTCACCCACCCTTTTCCTGAAAGCAGCRGKGATTTCTGTATTGTTTACTCCGATGAARGCTRAAGAGAGGAGCAAACCAGGTCCTTCACCAGTTCAGAATTGTTGCCTTATTTAGAGGGCAGTTCACCATTTGCAGCTGTGGCTTAGCTAAGAGTCAGAACCCAGTGTGATGGATATCCACCCCCCATAACACTTTCTTCAAAGGTACACCTCCATGCCACTGGTAATAMAACCTGGGCACTCAGCAAGGCATTCCTGGCAAACTAACTCACTATCCTACTTTCTATGTTTTGGCTTTGTCAGTCCAAAAGAACTCTCCACTCTAACTTTTGTTGCAACATTTCAGACCAGTTTACAATAATTTCTAGAAAATGCGCACTTAAGTTTGCCCATCAGAAAAGAAATTCAATAATKAATTTTGCAGAGATAAGTCAATATGAAAGATATGAAATATTGTATCAGAAGTAGAAATGAAACATTTCTATTTTCCTCATACTTTTTTTACCAATTGTACTTTGCATTTTGAGGGAAAGTATTCTGACATCCCAATAGTCTGAAGATACAGCAATTACACTTTTCTAACAGCAAAACTTATAGGAGCCTGAGGGAAATGAAGCTAGTTATTATTGTGCAGCAAGATAAAAGTCTGGGTAGTGAATGAGCAAGGGAGTGGAAGCCTGACTTCTGACCCGCTGCCAAGGCAGCCAGGCTGAAAACATTTTTAAATTCAGGATTACAATGTCATAAATGCAAATAAATTCACGGGGTACTATTTTCATGGCTCCTTTACTTCATTACTTCATTGCTGGACTTTATTTTCATTACTCCTTTTTGATTAGTGAGGASACAATTCTGACTTCACTCACACAACATCCTGACAGTAAAAAACCACAATTGGCAGGACCAGGCCATCTCTTCTTCCTTCAGTCTCATCCAGAGAAGCAGCCACAACACAGAGCCCCCTAGTATTTAGTATTTCATCTTTGAAAGGGATAAAATGCAGCAGACATTATGCAAACTTCATAAATTTCCCAATTCCCTGTAAAGGGTCTTTTACCAAATGTTCAGTCCCAGAGTTAGAAGGTGCAGCTCAGCAGCACCTGAATACAGGAATAAGGATCTACATTGATTCTGAAGAAGAGCTGGAAAGAAGCTCAGCACTGGACAGGGCAGGCAATTACATCACTGAGAACCTCCTCATCCCTGTGGCCTCTCAAAGGCAAATGCCAGCRTGAAAACAACACCTTCTTCTCAAGTGATAAAGCATTAGCTCCTTTCCTGCAGAGGAAGGAAATTTTAGCTGAGGAGGAGATAAATGAACTCCAAATAGACAAAATTCAGCAGCAAAAAAAGTCTGTGAAGTTTGTAACTCCCATGTGGGTTTYYGAATTKMCTTTGCAGGTTTTTAACTTCATACYAAAATTCAAGARCATGTAAACTTTGCTTCAAGTTACATTTTGAAAGACCTGCACAGTCTTKCTGAATACATTTCAAAGAACTAGCACAATTCAGCCAAGTTTTTAAACACATCAGGATCCACAAAAGATRAAACTTTACTCCAATTTTAATCTATTTTCTGAAGTCAATAAATCTCACATGACTGCACTAGGTTTTCACATGCTTCTTTCTCTGCCTTTCACTTCCATTTCATAAAAATCATTTACTAACTTGGCAACAGATTTTTATCAAAGCTGAATATCACTAAGGTTTTCAAGAGAATCAAATATCTGCTGCTGTTGTGAAGAACAGGTTGCCTGAAAGACCAGTGACAAGACCTAAGCGCCCTGCTAGAAGAACCATCTTGATGTGTGAGTTCCCATTCTGTCAGACCTGATAAACATCATGGAAAATATTTATTAAAATCACAAACTGGAGGGAAAATTAAAAATTGAAACCAATTTATGATGAAATACAGATACACAGGAATACGTGTTACTTTARGTGCTGGTAGAACTGGTTTTCCCCATCTAAGCTACTTTTTTTTTTTTTTTCCCATAAGATCTGATATTGACCATCCAATATGGATATACCATTCAAGTTTTCTCCTGTTTATGTTGATTTACCTCACCAGCGATACAGTTATTTAAATAAATCTGAAAGTTTGAGCAGCACATTGTAGTTTGAGAGAAAGTAAAACTACAGAAGGTAAGTATTTCTCAGAATTATAACTATTAAAATCTATGGTGAGAGGTTTTTTAACATTTTCTCAGTTATTTTAAATATTTTCTCACTTTCTTAGGGAAATTAATGCATGTCACAAAAATGTCAGCTGCTGACAACTGCAAAGATTTYAAAAAGTACCATGGCATCATATCAGCTTGACTGCTAACTTTGTGAAATATGGAGAAAACATAAAATTACTGTTTTAAAACAAGAAGCCTTAAAGAAATTCAKGTATTATGCTTGTAACCTGGTAATAAAACAAAACTTTCAATGAATATTGGGTAAGTCTTGACATGGGAAATACTTTTGACAAATCTGATCGTGTTTTGCTGGATTATAAGACAACTTAGCAATAAAATCTGAGATGTCCTTATTTAGTTTTAAGGGTTTCTTCTTCCTCCATCCCCACACTTTAGCTTTATTGTTTAAGAAGACATTAAAATTATTTTTATGCAACAAAGATCTCCAAATTTAAAACATCAGCAGTTGAACTTCATGARTCTATATATTTATTCAATTTTTCTTTTCTTTACAATGCATCACATGTCCATCCTATCTATCTCAGTTCCTAGAAAAACAATGACAGCATGCTGCACCYTTTCTGCCAGGAAAATTGGATAGAATAAGAAGGAAAAATTCAGGTCAACTGCAATTTTTTGGTTGGGAAATATGTAATACAAAATTGGCAAAGCAGCAATGAGGAAAACTATGGGGAGATTGAGGAAGTAGGCCAGCAATGTGTACCTCCTACAGCTGGCAAAAGGGTCAGGTGGAATAGAAAGTGGGCACAAAAAGATCAAACGGTAAAAAGCAATTAACCCCTTGGCACTGGGAATTGGGATTTCCTGACACCAACTGYTAATACTGGCCTTAGGGGGCTACAGGATCAAATAATAAGCCAAGTCCTGAAATAAAAGCTATCATTTTAGACAGTAAGGGAAGGCATTTCAAGTGCATTCTGGGCTGCTAGACTAGCATGGTACAAGGGGAAAGGCATGGAGGAGAAACACACTGAAAGATAAATGGTAAAAATAGTTTTCCAGATTTGGACTCAAACAGATTTCAACAAAACTTTTTTTTTTCTTTCTGAATTAAACACAGCTTTGTCCTATATATCTGTGATCTGTGACCTCAGCCAGCTCTTYTCTGATACACAGGGAGATTTAACCTCCATTTTTGAGCAAGCTCCCTCTCATTTTGTGACTAACTTCTGAGCATTGTCTATACTAGCTGTAGGTCATCTACTTAATTGCCTCAAACATTCTGATTCTTCTTCACAAAAGGGAAAAAAAAACAGAGGGAAAAAAGAAGGCAAGTGACAACAGAGGAATACAACAACAGAAACACCAGCAACTGACAGGCAACCAATCTGAGAAATCACACAATTCTAACACCAATAAAATGATGGTAGTTATGGTAGAGGGGTTGTTTGGGTTTTTTTTTGTTTTTATAAAGGCTATTTGTTTCATGACGTCTCAAGAACTACACTTAGTAATGGTTTACAAAGCTACTAATTTATATTATTTTTAATTTATATTACTATTAGATTAAAATTACTCTTTTGTTTAAAAAAAAATATTGGAATTTCAAACCAGTTGATGACTTATAGCATGGACTCATATAACTCATCATGAACAGCAAATGCAGCTGTTTTTCTTCAGTGCAAACCAAACATTCAGAAGCTGTTATATAAATGCTGATCTTATAATCTTATCACAAACAATAGGTGAAAATACCCCAGCCCTTTTGAAATCAATGCCACTTCATTGATTCTCACTAATTAAAAATCCAACATGGTTGCATTCTGAAATTTGCAAYATTCTTCAAGCAGCAATGTGAGTACTTTGAGCCAGCCTTTGAAGGAAGGCCATCTCCCTTCTCCACTGCCTACAATCTCCATTTTCTGACAGCTTCTCAAACCAAATAGGAATGCCATTTGCTGCTACCAAGGAAAGCAATTTCCTACAGAATTTTTTACAACTCAGTGGGGTAAGGCCTCATGACAAGATTAATCAACTGAGTGCACAGATGGTTAAGAAATCTTAGCTGATCAGAAAAAAAAAAAAAAACCGTTTTGAATTAATAGAAGAGAAATACAAGCTAAATCAAAGGTTGCTTTCTTACATCCCAGGGTGGAGCAGGGGGAAGGTGGGAATTCCTCCTTGATGTCATAATTGCTATTTAACGAACAAGGTGGTTTAAGACAGAAAGCTCTCAGCTTCAGACCTAAGTCAGTTCCTGAACTGGTTGAAATATTTACCACCATAAACCACTCTCAACTTCTAGATGCAGTACACTGAATTTTTTTTCATCACTGATAAATTTYATATTCAGAAAAATATTTTTTTCCCTGACAGAAGGTCTTCATTCCGTGGCTTTTAACAGTCTACGACTCCTTCATCTGTTCAAGGTTGTGAATAATTGGAAGTCATGCTGTCCTTGCAAAATATTTGTCATATGTAATCATAAAATAAACAAAATATATTACCAGTTTCTAATCGAGGCTGGTAGATTAGCAATTCCAAAGTTTTATTCTAGAATGAATAAACCTGTAATTGCACAGCATAATTTGGCAGGAATCCCTTAGGAAACACTGTATGAATACACATCATATTATTCTAATTTCATGTAATATTTTCCAAATTATATTGGTATTTCTTCAGAAAGTTCAGAGGAAAAAAAATAGCATCTACACATATCTGTTTCAATATACATTTCCTTTTATATGTACTCTGTAGAAAAGATTTTCTCCCCCATAGTTATCCTTGGATTGCTGCAAAATGACAGCTATAATTATACAGGAGAACCTTCTACCTTCCCTGAAGGGCAGAAATTACAGCAGGAACCAGTCTGAAAACCAGCCAAATGCTTGTTTAAAACCGCTTGAATGCTTTGCAAGTGAGGTATTTTTCAGCTGGGGCTCTTTTTTCAGGCACACAGAACAATGGCTCATATAAATGCAAAACAGGTATGAGGAACAGGCAGCATGGTTCCCCCAATCTGAGCTATTAACCACCCGACCCAGCGCTGCCAGGATGCATCTCAACAACGTCACCGCTCCTCCGGCACAGCCCGGGGACCTGGGGACATACTGTGRCAGATAAAGGGCCAAAACAAAAACTATAAAGTCCTCCATCCTCCCAGGCGAAGAAATATATKGCAGTAAAACTTTTGAAGTATTTTTTTCCGTGTTTTACACAGCCTGCTTTTTACATAAAGGAAACAGGAGGACAAAGTCCTCTCTCACACGCACGAAACCTTTAAAAAGCTGTTTGAAAAGCTTTACAATTTCTACAGAGGCTTCCTGCAGCCCTTTGAGAAGGCAAACAGTGCTTTTAAGTGCGATATTCTTATTCTTTTCAACTTGTAGATAAAATCCAAGTCTGATGGAGAGCAACCCCCTCCTGCACTAGTTTTGCAAGGGAAGTTAAGATAAATTTATCTCACTGATAGCGTCATAAGCATGCAGTGGACAAGGAAACATATGTCAGAATATCACCACGGTGAAACTAATTCCATCAGGTCTGCAGATGTGAGGATGGCGTCAGACTGATACATTTTAGGCAACGGTACTRATGTAAACTAGTTCAGCCACAGAACAGCACAGGAACTATGCAATCTCTTTACATGTGGCTAGAGACAAGCAGGTGATTATAAAGGTAGGATTAATCACCTAATTAACACCCCAAATATGGACATTTTCCTCAGTTAGTGCCTAAATTACCAGAATTTAATCTCTGATTTTTTTTTTTTTTTTTTTCAAAAAAGCAAGGAATTTGCTTGCCAAGGACACAAATTTTCCTTTGACCTTAGTTTCCCTGAACAGTTCCCACTCGTGCAGTGGAAACCTGGATGTGAAGCAGAGCAACAGACACCTCCCATCTGAATATGTGCCAGCATTTCAGCAGTACTCACAGCTAAGGTGTCAAACCCTGGATTCCATTGCCAAACTGTAAAACCCTGAGTGTGCTCTTTGACAGCGCAGCATTGCAGGAGGTGCTGGAAATGTTTACTCATTCTTCTTCCTTCTGACCTGGCCCTGTGGGTCTCACAGGTGAATTCAGCTGAACACCTGACCATGAAGAAAAGCATGGGGGTATCACATCCTGTACCAAGAATCAGGCAGAGCTCCTTCCTGGAGGAGTTTCTCTACTGCAGATCTGAACTGGAACTAATGCAAATGAACAAATTCAACAAAATACACCAAATCTGTGAGCCTTTATTGGTGTAAATTTAAACCCTAAATTACCAGCTCTTCATTTCAGCTGGAACTCAGGCTGTGCTTAAGCTTTAGCTCACAGGGCGAGTATTATGGTTCTTAACATTAATTAATTAATGACAGGATGAAATTAACTAACATCTCTGTCTTCTGTGCATTCATATCATGTATTTAATAGGAGCTCATGCTTTCTAGCCTGTTGATTTTGCTGAAATAACATACATTTGATGGTCAAAATTTTAACTTCCACTTAGTTCCATGTCTCCATTCTGTAGAGTGTCTTTCACTAAAAAAACAGGTCTTTTCCTTTGTTTCCCCATACAAATAATGAAATAGGCTGACAGTGTACCATTTGGTTATATAGCCATATTTTCAATCAGAGAAAATATTAAAAAAAAAAAACAAAAACCAAAGCAATAAAAAATTATTGTACTAAGTATTTAGGGAAAATCAGTCACCTGGTCTGTGCCCCTGGCATGCATGTTTTTAACAAAATTACAGTCCAGATCAGAAAATCATATAAGGTGACAGATTAAGAGTTTTAAAATTGGTTTTAAATTCCCTGTTTTCTGAAGAAACCAAAAATAGACATCATGTGCTGGTCCCAGTGGCAATTATCCAAGTTTGAAACAAAAAATTATTAACATCTGAAAATTCATCATATAAAGGGATAACTATGCTGTTTTAAACATGATTTTTTTTCAGCCTGTATTTCCACCTTATGTAATGCAAGTTACCCACTGATTAATCTTTAAGACCCAATTCCAGTTTTAGCTCTAAGGGAGACATCTCTGAAGACATTTTCTTAACTTATTAAGGTAAATATGATGTATGGCATTAATCTAACAAGACACGGAATTATTTTAGGCATGCAGGAAATGAAAGTCAATTTCCACATGTATCAAAAATGCATGCAGGTTAAAACTTGCACAAAACTCACCTTGGAGGAGGCTGAAAATGAGTTACTCAGCTGATCTGGGAATATGAAATTAGACTTTGGTGAAACATCAGAATCCTTATTCTGAAAAATCTGCAGATATAACCAAATACTCTAAATTATTAAAGCACAGCTACCATTCTTACAGTAGGAATTCTTATGCAAGGAATTTATTTTGATCTTGATAGGCATATATCACATAGGCTTGGGACGGTGACAGGAATTATTCTGTACACATACACCCATTTTAAATTACTTTGACCACAAAGATGACCTCAGTTGTTTGGAGCAAGGTTGTGGGTTTGATCCCCATATGGGTCATTCACTTAAAAGCTGGACTCGATGTCTTTGTGAATCCCTTCCAACTCAGCATATTCTGTGATTTATTTTATTTTTGTTTTAATTTAAATTCTGCCTGGATCAGTTTTGGAAATTTTAAAATCCAGAATAGAGCAATTTTACTTAACTTACCCATATATTCTGCTACTCTACAGTTGCATAATAATTCTCAGATCAACCTTATTTAACCTATATTTAACCTTACTGACAAATGCAACAAAGTTTAACTGACCATCTAATATTTTGTAGCCAAGTGAAAATTTGCCTTTTTACCTGTTTTTAGACCAAGCACTGAAAAAATCTACACTCCTAAATATGATCAAAATCTGTCAAAAAAAGAGATTAGATACTGAAAGTATTCAGTCACTAAGTCAAATGGAGAAAAACAACAGTACAAGCTTTTGACAAGTGATGGAAATTAAGAACACATTTAATTTATCACTCACATTTGCAATGTGAATCTGATTTTTGTATTTACTAATCCACTGTTTGCATACTGATTGGTTCTACACTCTCCTATTTCACTGGACCAGGAGAATACTTTCACTCTTACCCTTTGAAAGAGTATTTACATCTACAGAGAATCTAAAATAGCTGCCTTGACTGGAACCACAATAGGCATTACAAATGGCACAGCGGGGCAGCACGYCACTGCCTATTCCACTGGTCACAGCGGCTTTCACCACAAGAAATCCATTATCCTCCACCCTGCTAGGCACGAAAGGGTCATGGCTTTCTGTCACAAACCTGTGCCCTCATTGAATTCCTACTCCCCTTTCTGTACTGTGCCTGAATGACCTTTATATGCAGGCATATATCAGGCAGSTCTTAAGCTCTGTAATTACTTTTTCAATCAAAATTCGGCCAGTTTTGGTTTTTCTCCAAAGAAATATCTATCCACATTTTAGGAGCACATGAAATCATTAAAGATATGCTTAAGAATATGGGTACAGCCTTCCTTTCCCTCTTTCCACCACAGGCATCCTTGGACTACTGAGAACAGYTCCTTATGTTTCCTAGTGCAAATTTGCCTTTTTGCAGAGAAGAATTGCGTAAGGAGTGATGTACTTCACTCACAAGAGAGAAGCACTGGTGTATTTGATTGATACTAAACAGTGAGCTAACAACCTTCAATGGTAAATGGAGCACTGGATTAACAAGATTTGATGGCAAGGCACAGGAGCATTTACTGTGTAAAGGACAGGGACAGACAAGACAGTCAGGAAGATGCTGCCTTTGAGCCACGAGGTTSAGAAAGGACCCCCTGGTGTTCTGAACACCTTCTGAGAGAGGAGTCTGCGAGCAGATGGATGTTAAACCGTTCATAGCCCTCTTTCCTATCCCYCTTCTGCTTGCCCCATTTGCCAGCTCTGTCTGTGTCTTCAGTGGGAATTGCAATATATCAGATTCATACATCCCCACACCAAAACCCAGCCAGACCCAGCCAAATCCCCTCCCTGGATCTCAATGGGGCATTTTTCATGTACAAGTTAATGAAGCTATTCATTATATTACTGTCAAAAAAGACAAAGGCAATTTTTAGTACAACTACTACCAGAATCAATGATCAAATACAGGAATGCAGTGGTAGAATTCTGGCAAATCCAAAGACAGCTTCAAAGATAATCTTTAAAGCAAAAACAGATAAAATGTCAGCACCAATACTGATTAAAAAAATAAAGGGAGCATATTTACATACTTCCTTATGCATTTGCTGCTACAAATTATTTACACATTAAACTACTTTTAGTCCAGAAAAGATTTTACTGATTAAGATAATGAACTCTCAAAATAACTTGAAYTTAGCATAGTAAGATGGTATGAATGTTCATAAATACCTAGAATACTTTATATGTTCATCCTACCAAATTTCATACCAATTTGTATGTTTAAATCAGGATCTATACAGCTGAAACTCAATTCATCTCCGAGGAGGAGGAAGCACCTAAAGGATGAATCTGGTTTTACTGTGTTGGAATGAGACACAGCTGGGTGCACAATAAACTGAAACTAAAAAAGCTGGGGCCCTGAACCTGAGCTAGTGAGTGGCATCCCCCCATGGCATGGGGTTGGAGGTTTTCTACTGAAAATAGAATATATTCAACATAGACTGGAAGGAAAGCAATGCCATATGAATACTTTTTTTTATCTCTATTTATTATAAAGGTTATTCAGCTTGTCTTTGGAAGCTAAACTAGATTCTGAATATCCAGGAAGGGGGCATTTCCCATTGTTTTTTCTAGGAATTTATGAAGGTGCACATCCACACGTACAGAATTCAGTGTAAGGTGGTGATCTCTAGTATGATCATGTAGTGAATTAAGAGCTGTAAATTCCAGTTCCCAATTCTGTGCTTAAATATACTGTTTTATTTAATGGGAAACCACTTTCCAAATTTAATACACAATCCCTGCAAAGTACTCATTTCTGTTCAGCTTTTCAAATCTTCTATCTCTGTGGCAAGTGAGCCACTCAGAAAGAATTTTCAGTAAGTGGTATCAAGTGGGCCCAAAATACCCATTGACCTTGAAAGCAGAAAATGGAAACAGTCACTTCAAACGATGTAATTTGTATTCTCCAGTACTGTTAAGAGTGAATATCATCCAGCTAATCTGTAGAACTCTCAAACCATTATAATTTAGCCTATGAAACAGATCATTGTCAGAAGAACTTGCAATACTGGAGAAGTACTGTTTACTCAGCTTTTATACAGCAGTTGAGATTTCTGACATCTTCTCAGGGATGTAACCAGCACAAACATTCTGGGGGTGAAGGCACAGCTCATTCTCTTCCCACAGATCACAACAATACAGAAACACCTCCAGATAGTGAGGGACAGCAATTCTTGAGGCTTTTCAAAAAATCTTTGGAATTTCAAAATATGAGGGTATTCAACAGACTTAAGTGGGACAGAAAATCAAGGACAGGTCAGTAATTTACATTTCACATTACCAAAACACAATAAAAAAATCTAACGGGTCAAAACCAAAAAACTATAAAACCCTCCTCAAGCACTGCTCAGCAGCACTGGAAACCCATTATACTCAAATGGAAGGAGCAATCTTATTTCTTGAAGACAACAGTGGTATCAAAAAGAAAAATCCATCACCACCACACAAAAGCTCTGTAAAAAAAGAGATCATAAATCTATGTTTGAGGCCATGAGCACTTACTACCAGCAACAGTTTTGCAATGTAATCCTTCTGCCTTTCAGAGGAGCATTGAACATATCCCTGTGTTAGTGTGGTACAAAATATATACTCCCTATAATTTCCAATCTAGATATGAATATTTTAAAATAAATTACTTCACCCTTATAATTCAAACTAGACTTTCACCTTTCACACACAAGCCCATTTTTTCYCCCTCTCTCCTAATACAAATCTATTTATAAAAAGCAATCATATTAGCATAAGCACTTCTCCCAGCCTAAATAAGACAGGTTTTCACCTGCTCCCAGAGAATGAGCTCTCCCCTTCCTTGAAAGCACTGGCAGCACAACCATCCTCCTTTCCCCATGGGTATGGTTTTGCTGTGTTAATGTGGCATGGAAGGCAACACACGCAGGGAACACACGGGCCATATTTCACAGATGGGATCAGGATCCAATGAAACATCTATCACTGAGACTGTCAACTGCAAAGTGCAAATGATAAGGATCATAGTGATGAGAATWACTGCAGAATCTACCTGCAAATATTGCTGTAAGAGGCAACATCCAGATGTTACAAAGTCTGGGGGAAGCATTCAAAATATTTTTATATAAATTCTTGAACTTGATAAGTGAAAATATCTTATCTGATCTCAGGTCAAATTCTTCAAGACTTCTAGCAGACACTATGAATTTTAAATTATGGCCACAAATAATTGTTTATCTGAACAAAAAAAAAAGCACACAACTTCCTACTAAAACAGTATACAATAATGTCAAAAATTTTAACATAGCCAAGCCAATGACAGACCAGAGATTCAACTCAGTGTGAAGTAATTCCTGTTGGTTACATTATGAGTTCTGCTAAACCAAGCAGTTGAGGATGCTCCACACAAAATCAGTCCACTATGGAATGGTAATACTATCACAGTGAAAAATTATGAAGATCATTTAATAAACCACGTGACATGCATCACCTAWGGCAAAAGAAACTGTGTTAAAGAGAATTTATACTCCTGTTGACAAGGAAGAGAAATCATTCTCAGAAGAGGTAGAGGAAAACACAGTGCACACAAAGTTCTAATGAAACATACTGAAAATATTTCTAGATCAATTAATTTTGGTCTACGATGCTACGATCATAATGTTATGATCTATTCTAATTCATCTTTTGGATGTTTTTCATACAGTCCATTCTATTACTTTCAGTTCTGCTATGTTAGTTGTAAAGTTTGAAGTAWTCTCTGCTCTTTAGCCAGAGCAAAGGCCACATTATTACTACTGGAGATTCTGGCTTAAAGGATGATTGYTACAAAGGATATTTGATCTGGGGGCATATAAGGAAAGGAGATGAATAATGCAAACACAGKGAATAAGAAATGCTCAGACAGAAGGAAGGCTTTGAGTTCTGCACACTAGTGTGCAGTGCAAACTGGGAAATAAGTAGGTACAATCTGGGCCAGAGAGAGGGGTACAGTGGCTCATCAAGTACAGACATCGAGCATACACGACTATCTCACAAAGTTTCAAAATCCTCCTAAATTTTGGTGGCTCCTTTGTCAACAGAGGGAGTGCATAAATTTTGTGATGCCATTTAAGTAGTTAAATCCCTCCAATATGTTTTAAATATGTTTTAAATGTTTTAATTTAATATGTTAATATGTTTTAAATATATCCTTTAGGAGCTGTTGCTCCTAAAACACAGKGCTGCTCATGGACTTACTGCATTTTTTTGCAAAGCACTTTCTTTATGCCATCACTTGTCTTTTTATCCAGTGCAGTGATGGCCAGTACATTGAAGCAACTATTTTTCACACAGGAATGGAAATGGGTATATACTACTTCCCAAATAATACTATGCTAAAATACTGCTTCCCAGGTAGTATTGCACCTTGCAAATACATCACATCCTTTAGATATCCACATGACAGCAGCTGCAAACATCCCTCAATTTSATGATGATATGCCTTGAATGGGAATAAAAACCACTCAACGACCACAATTTAACAGATRTATACAAGTTAATGTTTAAAGCAATATATTTGCCAAAAACATTCATATTATTTAGGCTCTCTACACAGAGGCCCAGAAAAGCCTTAATCCAGCTGCCAAGCCTAAACCAAGATGTACTTTTTACAGACAACACCTCCTTGGACATTGTGGAATCCATATTTAGRTCCAAGTTTTGCTTTTGGGATATTTATAGTCTAGACTGATAGYTGACCTTGGGGAAAATACAGACATTTTATAGTCTTTCATAAGTGAAGTGCTGTTGACCACATACAGCCCAAAGCATATGACGACAGGAATTTTCATTGCACATATGTTCTTTGAAGCAAAACAATCCTATGGCCGTTCATTAAAAATTACTTAGGTTTACCACCTCTTTATATTCTGCCCACATCCTTTTTTTCTTTGACTAAAGCAGATTTATGGAGGAGCATAAAAGCATGGGCTAGACTTAAAAAAAATATATATGGAATTGTTGGTGAAAATATACTGGGAACAATATATAGTTTCTGTGCTTCTTCACTGGTTTGGATTAAATCCACTGCAATTTTTAGGAGAAAACTTTGAGAACAATTATCTGAGTACATTTCTTTGCATCCCCAATACTTTCTGTAGAAGTCACGTCATATCAGAGGTGTGGACCTAATTCATCAAAGAGATTTTAAAATCCAATCAAATGAAACTAAGCAGCCTTGGTCCTTAGGGACATATGACAGTAAATKAAATACTTCACAATGAATGAAAGAGAGAATAGCCATCAGAAGACTACATTACTATTAGACATATATGTATATAACATACAGGGAAAAAATGCCTTTTGCAGTATGAATAGCAAATTACAACCTCAGTATATGAACTGATAACACAGTGYCAGCTAAAAGGTTTTCATTTCAGAAATGACAACAAAAATATTTTAAGTTGGAAGAAAAAGTGGTTTTAAATACATATTTCAGACTTCAAAATATGCAATTGTGATGTAAGAAAAAAAAGAAGCCTGTACAGTAGAGAAAGTAGATGGGGTATCAAACTGTAAAAATGATACCCCAAGTATTGTCTTAAAAAGTGTCCTTTGTTCTCCTCAATGGGTACCCCTAAACCTCACCGAGATCAATGAGAGCAGTTCAGCAAGGCTGAAGCTGTTCACAGGTGATGACAATGGCAGCAGTTTGATACAAATAACAGCAGAACAGCACCTGCAACCATTCAGTGGCAATTCGATATTAYCTACAAAAGATGTGGCTTTAATACACAGTAATACATTAATGTCACTACCTCACAGCACAGTGCAAGGGGAAATATTAATGCCAGGATAAATGCAGCTTCAGAAATTGCTGACATTTGAAAAACAAACTACTTGACACTTGAACTCCTGAATAAGTTTTAAAATTTATATGAGGTGTCCAGAGCAGATGCACAGTTTATTAAAATGCATAAAATGCTATCACAAATCAAAGATCAAACCAATTCTGCAGATATTATARTTCAATTAAAACCCAAAACATTATTCTGCTGCACAATCTGAGTGGCTGTCATGTAAATTACCTGGTTTAAAACAATCAAATAATAACTATCTGCAATTTGCAAGGAGGGACATTATGATTAGGCATCAGATATATTTTGCAAAAGCAGCCTCTTGACCTTTGGGCTCTTCTGTCACTTACAGATGGGTTGGGATTTAATACTGGGATGACAGCAAAGGAACTGGGCCAATAAGGAATAAAAAAGTACAGTGGTTATAGCAAGATATATGGGTGATTGACCCGAATTCACAGAAAGCTCTCATAACTAACAGAAAAACCATTTTCAGCATCCAGCAGGGGCACAAGCAGACATATTTCACTGCTTTTTTCAGTGGTTTGTCTTTTTATCCTTTTTCTCTAAAGGCTACACAAAACAATCAGGTTTGAAATTAAATGACTGTTTTAATTACTTTTTTTCTTACTGATACAGATATACTCTCTCACTTGGCTTATATTTTAGAATTTTTCATTCATTATTTTATTACTATTGGTCCCTTAAGATTGTCATATTGAGTTTTCCTAGTCTCTGAAGTAATGAATATTGTAATTAAATCTTGGTTAAAGGTAGTTTGTGGCCAAATGGTGCTCATTTCTTCCAAGCATCTGGTTGCCAATTCGACTTTTAGTTTGCTGGCTTCAATAATTCTTTGACCCTGATCAAAGAACTTTTTAATAGAGCTCTTAGTGGCTATTTATATGAGAACATAAGAAATTAAGACCAAAACTGCAGAAAAAAACCTATCAGGAACTAAAATTGTGATGGGTTTTACCCCTTTTTACTCTCCTCTCCTTCAGAGTAATCACAAGGATACAGAAGTGAAAACAGGTGGAGTTTGCTAAAAAAAGCCTTTTCATTGCCCCAGAGAGACTACAAATTACATTAACATCCTGTCCTCCTCAGTCCCATGGAACTCAGGGGTAGTTTCAGGTAAAGCAGAAGTGAACCCACCTGGCAGAGAGATGAACAGGGCCAGAATGTGAAGAGCTGCATTTAGTGAGAGCCTGCGATGCAGGTGCTGAGGAGCAATTGCCACATGAGAGATGAACTTTGGTCATGATGTGACTGCAGCTCTTTCAGGTGCCACGGAATCTCAGTTACATTAGACCTGGGACAAAAAAAACATCAGGACAGTAGAGTAAGGAATGAGCAGGGACAGAGATTGTTCTAATCCCAGAATCCAGGGAATGCAGTGGGGAAACAGCAGATCTCCAATCAGCTCACAGGCAGAGGAAGAAGCCTGTGAGAGCAGAGCTCTGGTTGGAGGAAAGTGTTTCTCCAAAAGTGACAACTCAACACACTGAACCATCACATTCCATTATCTTACCAAAAGTATGTCTATTTTCATGTTCTTATAAGCAGCGGAGTATTACAGCAAACTAAAACAATYCTTAGTCAAGTAACAGAAGATAAACCCTTCCACCCATGTGCTCCACCCACCACTGGCAGCACTCGAAGGAACTCTGCCCTAAACAAGCAGGAATATATCTATAAAGTCAAATATGGTATCCTTGAACAATTAAAGTCTTATAATCTATGCTGTTGTAGATGTTTGCAGCATTGTCAGGAAGGATCTGATGGGGGTTTTTGTTTTTGTTTGTTTGTTTGTTTTTTTTGGGGTTTTAAATCTTTTGAAGAAGGTCATTTTGAGGTCCATTTTTAAGAGATTACAGTTTGACAAATACTCCATCTRAATATCAGTATGATGTATAAACAAACAAAACATATGGACTTCATGTTTTTCTCAGCATGAGCTTTGCTATCCTTGTCTTTTAGATCCCTAAATTGTCTTAAACACAGTGATACTGAGAAATTAGTTGAATAAATTAGGCCCTCCCCCCATTCAAAAAAAAAGGCCCCAAACCTAAACAGCTTCTGGAGAAGATTCGCAAGGGGTAGTGCTGCCAGTGGGATATTTCCACAATCCCACCCATTCTACAGGATTAGCTGAAGAGCACATCCTGCTGTGTGTCTCTGCTATCTGGAGCTGCCTTGCCATGGCACAGTGCCAACACTGCTAATTCATTTCATTACAGCCACAAAAATCTACACTGTGCACATATATCATACACTTTCCATATTCCCAAGGTGCTCTGTCCACTTCCAARCATGTTTGTTTTTCTAATAATGTCAGTAAGGACTAAACAATCTTTAAATAGCAAAGAGAGTAACAAACTAAAAACAGAACTCTAGTAGCCTGCATTATTTGGAAARAAAACTTAGCTAATTAAAGTGTTATAGAAAAGGGTCCATAACAGATGAAGGTTTGTAACAACTTTTGGCACAAATCAGAACTAACTACTGGCAACAAAACACCCAAAACATCTTGAAATGAGTTTTTACTGYATGGATAAAAAATAACACTATGTAAGGTCTTGCTAACCATTTACAACTAATGCATCAAATAATTTCCTTTCTCTATTTCACCTATTTGTTTTCTTGAGATCATAAATCAAAATTCTTTTGCCTACCATGGCTGATCACTTCAGATATAMTATATAAAATAAAATATTACCTACATAATCTTAAAATATATCCACTTCCATACAACCAGATGAGCACACCTTGGATTGCTCAAATGTATCCAATTTTGGTGGCTGGCTAGGTATGTCCTCAGCTTCTAGGACATATGTCAAATAGTCACCATCTTCTGGACCTTGAGGAAAAAAAAAAATCCTCCAGAGCAATAAAGGAATTTGAGCCCAGAGCCCCTCCTTTTTTTTCAAACTCCATAAGGAATGAGAGGAGTCACCTACCCAGCTTCGCATCAGGGCAGTTACAACATCAGGTGGAACAACTTACTAAGAAACAAGAAATGGGAAAATAAGCTTAGACCTCCTTGTTCCATCCACAATTTTCCTTCTGAAAACTCCCCTAGAACCCAAACATCAGCTTTCTTGTCTTCTCACAAGACTGCAACTACCTTATATGTCATATATTAATTTTTGTCCCAGGGCATAAAACAAAGCTCCCTTTTAATATATGGATGAAATTAAAAYAGAACATGAAAACAATGCAGAAATATGGAAGTCAGGTTCACTGCTGACATTTGAATCAATGTCCCAAACCAAACCACCCAGCCTTAGCCCAATTTACAGTGATAAAATATTTATTGTGCACACATGTGCTGTAATGACCCGAAGCAGTTATGTTTTCAAAGAACATTAAGGAGAATATGATCCCTTCTGGTGCAATTTTGTCTCTCTCCTATTAAGACTAACGAGAACAAATTCTACCCAATCCTAGACCAAGTGGAAAATTCAGTTAACTTGACAACTGAAAGACAATGATATAATTAGCAAACCATACAGCTTCCAAAAGCTCACAATCCCTTCCACACAATAAATAAAGGAAATTATTTTTAGTTCAGGGCATAAGACATTCTCAAACAGCATCAGAGGAAAGTGACCTTACAAAAAAGTAATAGTAAAAATAACCCTCAGGAAAAAATCTCTCAGTATAACACAGCGTTATTTTCTATCTTTCTCGCAATAGTTTATCTATAGTTTATAGTCCATCTTTTTGGTTCAGTGGTTTTACCCCAGCAATCAGAAGYAGGGGAGAGGGAGTGTCTTTTACATTTTTTTCTAAAATATACAATACGGAATGCTTGGGAATGCAAAAAATGATGTCCTAATGTTTTTTCACATTCTCACATGCAGTTTCTCAARAGACTAAAGCCAAGATGATGGATGGCACTTTCTCTACCTCATTGATAATTAGCTTCCACTTATCTGTTCTATTTGTTGCTCCCCTTAATGGTTTTGAACAGCAGAATTTTTGCCAAATACCAAGACAAAGGCAAAAGTCTGAGCAAAATTTGACTCATTCAAAGTCAAAACAGCAGTAAAAACATAATTTGGAAASAAGTTTTTTCTGAAAGTTCAGTAGGTTTCTATTGATCTTGTAGATTAATTTTACCCCAAATAAATATACCCCAGGTTCCCTGATTACCTGGGGAGTATTTCCCAGGAAGTTTCAAAAGCAGGAACTCCTCCATATTTTTCAAGTTGCATTCAAATCTTCATATTTTCCCTTATAATTCAGTATTTTGTTATGTTCCCTTCCTACTTGCACCAAGATTAGGAAACAACACATGGCGTGGGGAACTGGGAGTATCCATTAGGTAGGTAATTAGACCCMAAAAAAAGAGAGTATATAAAAAGAAACAGAACATGCAGTTAATTGAAGTCACTGGGATTTTGGTACTGGGACAGACAAACCGCTGGCAGAAAAATCTCAATTAGAGCCAAAGCTGAAGGCTTTTAAGGCAACAGTTGCACCCTTGGAAATTTCTCTTGAACCAGGAAAATGCTGGATTAGCTCATTCTATCAGAAATAACACAACCCCCTCCACACAGCTGAAAAAAAACAAAGTTATTATTCTCAGTTCCTGTTACTAATTCGTCTCATACCTTGGGATTGCTTCACCAAAACGTGTTAYGCCTTTTTATTTGAAATCATCATGCTGAAGTGTCCAAATTTCTCTACCTCAAGATTCCTGCAGAAGAAAAAGTGGCAGAATAAAATTTTATTTCCCATCTTTCTTTTGTTTAGCTGTATTACTTAGAACAAGATTTATTTCAAATTTTATACAGAAGTTTTTGGTTTTGGGATAAGAGATGTAGATTATTTTAATGAAAGCATGTTTCTGAATATGCATATAATCATATATTCCCACTGAGCAACATTCAAGAAAATGCAGAGCAGAAAATGCTTTAAATTTTCAAGCAAAGAAGAAGTGCAAAGAACAAGAGAAAATACATAATTTGTCAAACTGGAATCTGACTAATGAGCCCCAGTCCTTCCCAAAAATATACACATACTGAGAGGAGGAGGGCACACTAAATTACATGTGGTCAATTTTATCTTGGCACTTCACATAAGTAAACCATACTCCTTTTAAAAGTGGTGCTSATCTATATTTTTAAGACTTAAATATGCAAAAAGGTATCTTCCACAAGAGATTACTTTGTTGTGTTTGGAAACCTGCATACATAACTAAGTAAAACCTTTTAGTTTGTTTTTCCATGGAAACAGTAAGGAAATTACACTGAAGAGTTTGACTTTATACTTCCATTTGCTGCCAGCCTTTGAGAGTGATACAATGCCTTATTCTGTGAACTCCATCCTCATTATAATGTCACACTTGGGAGTCAAATGTTTTAATCATTACAGAGGATGTAGCAATTCAAGTGGTCATAATGAGATTAATAAAGCAAGAAGGTCCTTCAGATAGAACCTTATGTCATGTTAGGCCTTATTAGAAGAAGAAAGTATCTCGCTGCTGTGCAGCGTAATCTGAAGGGAATGTCAATAATTGACGCATGGTTGTTCATTAATTGTGATTCACTGCTTTGAGAAATTTATTTTATATCCAGGAAACCAGAACCCTGGAACTTACTTCATTTAGGATGCTGCAAATTCATACCACACTACAGCAAATTTCAGGATGCCAAAAGTTTCTGGAAGGTTCCTCTAATTAAGGTGTTCAGTACTGGGTGGGAATAAAGTTGGCCACTCCTGAGCTGGCAGCACACCACGCTTTGCTGATCTGCAAACAGATAATGAATTCCTCAGCTGGCTCTGGGTCCTGAAGCCATAAATCGGCTTTTCCTCCGCTGGGAAGAACGCTATCCTCACGTTAATTAATCCCTTTAAAACACACTCCCAGCATGCCAGGTTAGCATATTTGTTGTACATTCACAAGCCCATGAGTTAAAATATTTTTAAGCTTCACTAAATTTACAGCTGGCTGGTAAATGCGTGTGACCTGAAAATGGCTGCTGATATTCACATGGCAACTGAGCAAATTGAGCACAATGAACGCTCCCCATGTCCCATTTTGTGCCTAAAGAAGCACCGATAGCAGCACGGCTGGTCAGGACTGGGCTGTAGAGCAGGGTCAGGGGCAGGGAGGGAGCGACTCTTCCCTTTTCCCCCTCTGAGCCCTGGAGCTGTGATGCACCAACATCCCAGGGCTGCCAGCCCTGTCCCGTTCTGGAACTTGCAAAGCCAAAGCCACAGCCAGGCAGGCCACAGGCATAAGGCTGCTGGCCACAGGCACAAGGCTGCTGGCCACAGGCACAAGGCTGCTGGCCACAGGCACAAGGCTGCTGGCCGCAGCAAAGGGAGTCCCAGCCAGCTCCCAGGGCCCTGCTCTGCCTGCCTGCTACTGCAAACAGCAGAAATGCTGGGCTTTAAACCCCCTGTGTCAGCCACTGAGCCACAGCCCAGCACTCAGGAGCACAGCAAAGGCATCATAAACTCCAGAACCCGCCAGGATTCTGGATCAGAAATAACAGACATATCTGGTGGGATTATCTGTTCCTGCCTAGTCTTGTCTCATGACAACCTGAATAGTTTYGAGTGAGGTTCAGGCTCACATTTCCTTTTCATCATGCAGGGCCATTACTTCACCTGGTAAGCGACTGATTTTTATAGCCAATGCAATTTTCACAATCAGCGACACTATGATTGTAAAACTTGCAGCTAAATGTTGTAAAGTTAAGCTCAAAATTCTTGCAATTGTTGTAGACCACGGTATTACATTTCAGGGTGCAATACAGTTMAAATCTTACCTTTTACCACAAGGATATATTATACACTTGGCAGGTCATAAGCAATACCTTTATAACAATTTCTAAGCACTGAGTAAATAGACAAAGGTAACTAGTTTCCACATACATGATTATAGATTGATTAAAAAAACACAATTCCATAAATGAAGTCTGAAAAGCAATACCTTCATATATATTACATATACATGAAGCTGCTGTTTGTTGGCAGATTATAGAGACAGTTTGGAACATTTGGTAAGCAGTTCTTTCTCACAGAGACACCTCTGAAACCTTATAACACAGCTTCAGAATTACCAAATCAGACCCTTAGTAATAAAAAAGAACTGTTCCTATCATATTTTAAAAAATATTAAATATTATATGCATAATATTGATATTTTGTCTACTTTTGTATATTTGAGCCATTAACTTCTGTTTTATCCTGCCACACCTTTCCAGCCTTACTCTTTTCCAAGATTTTTCTGAAAATATGTTCCTATCATCCTCTGACATGCCTTAGTAAAAATAAAGAAGACAACCCAGGGTGCTCTGGGTAAGATTACACCATTCCCTCTGTTTTGTGATGCTGCTCAATCCACTAAAAATTGGGAAAAAGTCTGATACACTTGTATATATGCAATTCTTGCAAAATTAGGAAAATATCAAACTGTTCGTACTGTTATTGAGTAGCTGAAAAGCTGAAATAAACTTTAAAAATACTGACAGTAAATATGATTCTATAAGTACTGTAATTCTACCAGGGTACTAAGCATTTTGACTTTTAAAAATACAATTGTTTTGAATTTTTTTCCCCAAATTTTTCTCACCCTATTGGTTGGGATGAAATAACAATATTTTCAAGAAGTCTGCATCCAGTTTTAAATACAGAGAAGATCCATCAGAAATGAAATATTCTCAACAAAGACATCTGGGGAAAGACCCTCTTGAATTTTTATAATAAAAAAGAAACCCCAGAATTAGTATTGAAAAACAGCTACTAGAATATACAGTTATTGCATCCCTACCAAAGTGTGTATACATTTATGTTTTATTAGCAAGGGTAAATGAATATAATTTGACATTTATACATCTTTGACTTCAGTAATATTAAAAGCAACAAAATTTTAAAAGGCTTTCAAACATGCTAAATTTGGAGTTTGAGCACACAAGGAAAATTGAACAAACACTTTAATTTAATTTATTTCACTTTACCAACAGAGTTTAATGGTTCTAATAATATTGTCAGTAATGCACATGCTTGCAATAACCAGAGCTATATCTCCTGCTTAATCATCAGTATATGAAAATTAACATTACAAAATACTACATTTAAATATTTCTAAGTACAGACTTATTTATTTATTTATCTAACCTTCATTGCACTCAAAACCACACAAAAGTCATCCTGAGATGGTACCATACTGCAGACATCAGTACAACCCTAAAACCACTATTCTGCTGAATTTAAAACATTAAGGCTGAAATGTGAGGGAAGATTTAAAAAAAAAAATAATCAGACAACTTTCACTTACACATCTCTTATCACCAGATTTCACAGGTACCCGTGGATCCGTCTATCCTGGTTATACAGGATGTTGTCTTTGTGTTTTATCTGTCMTTAACTACAGGTGACTGATTTGCTATATGGGCTTTGAAATATTTTCAGTCACTGACTTCACTATTATTGTCCATTGTCCATAAATAATAACTAGCAACAAATAATTTTGCCTGAATAACTTTCAGGACAGTGGGTTGGTTTTTTCCCCCTCAAATTCAAAACCTACTCAACCAGACTTCTCCATAGGAGTCACCCAAGTGATCTGGACTCTCAGTTTAAATGCTGCAGAACTACAGAACACAAGACTCCYTGGCTCTGAGGAAATGCCAGAGCCAGGATGCACTGCTATACAAAGATGTTAGATTCTCCTTTTCCCCTCTTTAATATTTCTTCTCTTCTCTGGAATTCATCTGTCAAAAAATTACAATAAATTTCTTCAATAATTTGCACTTCCCACAGGCAGTTCTGACATTTTTGCTAGGCAACACCATACCTTAACACATAATTTTCACTAGAACATCAKTCACATCAGTATAACTAAAAGAGATTGTTTTTAGAATCATTTTCCCCTGAATCATATGCCATAATCAGGGGAAGGGGAAAAGAAGAAAGATATTGGGAGGACATTATARAAGAGCCTCCTTTCCGTATCTATTCAGGTATCAAATTTTTCCGCTAACATTTTCTACTAATAATTTTAATATTTATTATTTTCTTAGTAGTATGGTTGCAGATTCAGACTTAGAGATTCTACAGAGAGGTTTAATCTTCTGCCTAATCTTTTTTTTTTAATGTTTTTGACCTTGTGAATCTGAACCTCTCCAATGCGATCTCTTTTACCTGGGTATAGTCCAGTGAAACACTGAATCCAGTGGRTGCTGGATTCTATTCAGTTACGTCTGATAACTTGATTTCATCTGAGTCACATCTGGTTGTGATTCTGTTTCAATGGAAACCCAGCTCGTGGACTCCAACAGCCAGCCATTCTTTAAATTAGAATCTTCAACCAAAACCAGTGTGGAACTCTGTACTCTTTTCAGAGATAAGTCATTGAATGTTTGTGTTCATAGAAATTACAGTGAATATGCACAATGCRGAAACCATCTGCTGGAAGAGTCTTATGAAAGATTAAATACTGAGTATACGGGTCCTGTGAGAAAATATTGCACAATTGAAAACTAGTGCCCACAGCAGTTCTCAGAATGAAAAAAAAARTCATGACACAAGCTCTTTAATCAGAAATCCTGTGAGTTTTCAATAGAAATCTTGCATATTGTCAATTTCTATTGTTCTGTTTTGTAAACAAATAGTCTGTGAAGCCAAGAAAMAGCCAAGCTTTTTACTTAACAGAAGAACTCATGGATTTCTTTTGTAATCTAGAAGAGCAAGCTCAAAGTGCCCCTCAGTAAYTATCTGGGATTCCTCTTTATCCAGGTTATGTTAATCTGTCCATTTTACTGCATGAATTTCCAGCAGTGTCATGCCTCAAACAGTATTTTTAGTAGCTCTTTGTTCTAATCAGCCCATACCCCAAATATTTCACTGGGACTGGAAAAATCTGAAAAGTGTGCAATATAATAATTTAAGAAGAAACCAACATGTGATAAAGTGAACTGCATTTGCAAGGAAATATTTTATGATTATTGATTTACAGACTGAAGTTTTATATACAAGAATGCTCAAACTTCAGAAAATACAGGCACTTTTGTACAAACCAGACATTTCCTAGTGACCTTCTATTCATTACACACAAAATTAATCTCATGCAACTTTCTATGCAATATTGCTTCTACTCCAGATGGCTACCATCTAATAACCATCTATTTGCATTAATTTGATGGATTATACTCCTTACTGACACATACTTCCTGCAAGACAGAAGATCATCTTGTTTTGTCAAACGCCCATACATCATGAAATTCTGCTTTCTAAATTGTGTGTTCTCTGGGTTAGCTAAACAATGCTGTTTCTTTTTTTCTACTCCCGAAGAACAGCACCAGCTTTGAAATACAGTGACATTAGCAAATGTCCTGATAATGTCAGACCCTTCCATTTCCCAAAACCCTTCTTCAAAAGCTTAGTGAACTATGGAATACAATTGATTCACTTGAGAAATATAGCTTCTAAGTTATGTATGATCTTAAAGAGCTTTTCAAAACACTGGCCAAAGACTACATCAGTCTGGAATTGGAAGCAAACAAAAGAAATTGTTTAACCTATGTTCTGGCCAAACTATCAGGTCAAGCTCTCTCTTGTTAAGAAGTGCTGTAGGATGCCCTATAAGCAAGGGTGTTAAGAACTCTSAGCTCTTCAATTTCCAAGGAGATACTTACTTTATAGCTGTGATTCATCTAAATATGACATGCAATTTTAATAAGAAAAAAACCAGGCAAACAAAAGCCACAGGTTTAAAAGCCAACAAACCACCAAAAACATACAACAACCACAAAACACACACACACATATAC
>NW_026623269.1:2285905-2312186 GCF_030028575.1 Malurus melanocephalus | reverse complement strand
CCTAAACAAACCATACAACCATTTACCCAGCACACACCACCAGGCTGGATGGCCTTCAGCACACACCAAACCAAAGCCCTGTGCAGGCAGCCACAGGCTCACACTGAGGCTGTCAGGGATGTGCTGTTCTAGCATCCACAGCACCTTGGTCCATAGTGGAAACATTGCCTGCACAATCCTCACACAAACAGAAAAGCAGAAATACCCCACAAAATGCTTCCTGAATGTCCCTACCACTGGAAAAAATGGGAGCATGGATATCACCTGTAGGAGCACCACACCATATGTAACTTCTGAACTTTTGCTTGACCTCTTCACCCAGGAAATCCCTCAGAACTTCTAAGTATTTTTTTCTCTGAAAAAATTACTCAAGATCAGAGGGTCTCAAAGTATTGGACATCCAAGGTAATGGCACAGACATTTCTAATTATGTTCTTCGATCTCACTTCTACTCATTCCCAATTAGAGTTTGTGCCGCATAAGATCCAAACCTTATTAGAAAACTTTCCCAGAATCACCCCTTTGCCAGTTAAGGTACTTGGCACCTGCAGAAGCTCCCAGTCAATCTCCTGTGCTGTTCTGGTAGCACATCGCTTCTTCCCCAGAGAGCCCTGAACACCACTGTGGTACAGCACAGGAACTCACCTTTTCCTGGGAATCCCACCCTCACACACCACCACTTCCCACTGTCCTTCCAGCCCTGGGTTATTTTTTTTCTGCACCTTCTCTTCTTGAAACAAAAGRATTTTGCTCAACAGAGGCAGAAGAAAAACACCTTTTGTAAAAGCATTATTCTGATTTAGCAGTACAAAAGGATTTGCACCTATACTCTGTTGAAGCCATTCAGATATTTTGATTCCAAAACCCTTATCTGAGCTCATTCTTGACTGTATTTTGAAACACAAAACAAGAGGAATTCACCGRAAACAAGAGCCAAACATAATGAACTCTGAGGAAAACATACCAACCATATTAGAGCTCTGCCGTTTGGCATGACAGGTAAGTATTTCTTTTCTTCAAAGACCTCAGTAAATCAGAGCAATGGTGCTGATGGCATGGGATAATTGTCTCTGATATGCTGCAGTGAGTGTTATTTATGGTTGTTTATAAAATATGCTGTCAGAATGGCAGACTGCCTAGAACCTCAGCCTTATTTATGGATTCTCCTGTCTTCACATGCCCTTTTTGTGTGCCAAATTTAAAAATTCCAAAAGTTTCAACTCTATGCTCTTGAAATAAGAGCTCTTCCTTCAGAACACAAGATTTGTTACATTACAAATCTGTTATTCTTAAGTTATTCTGTGAATACCTATTGTGGAAAATATATTCWGCTCCAGCAAAATACTTCCCACATTCTCTCTCAGCAGAAGACCAAATTCTGCACTGGGGGATGACACATGTAATGCTAGTTATGCCATTAACATTGTACTTGATATAATTCAGGAGTCTGGACTTTTGTTTGGGGTTTTCATAGATGCCAATGGGAATACATCAACCTGTTCCCCCACAATTTTAAAAATACGGCCCTAAATACCTCCAACCTGTAAGACATCTTTGAAAACTTCTACATGAAGTGTTTCGTACTGTTTACTACTTAAATATAGCAAATATCTACTTTGCCAAGTATGCCTTTCATTTAAATCAGAAAAAAGTCCAAAATCCACCAAAACCTTAGACTATCAAAAGGGAAAACATGTTCTCATTTCCTGACAGAGAACTTTTAAGCAAGTGGAGTTTTGAAGTTCCTTAAACACCAAACAGTTTCTTTGTCTAAGTCCTGCTCTTCTTCAAAAATTACCATTTAGCATCAGAGTGTGGCTTGTAGGAAAGATTCAGGATAGGTAGAATTGTTTCTTTGAAGGGTTAAATAGCAGAGCACAGGCATTCAGACAAGGCAGATCTGCAATCATCAAGGTACATTTTTTTTATTGTTCTGACCCTCAAAAAAYTGCAGTCATGGGAGACACTTGAATCAGAATCTAAGAGTGATAAAATTAAGCAGACCCATATATTCATACATATTCTTATATATATTTGACACTTTGAAGATTGCTGATATTGTCTAATAAGATGTAATTGATCAATGATAAATAAGAAAAAGAATAATTAATTACAAAAATAAAATATTTCGATATGAATGTTTAGAGGAACCTAACACATAAAATAAAGTGTAAAAAAATATATATTTTTAAAGAACAAAAWATAAAGCAAACAAACCAAAAATGTCCCAATGCTTTCACTTCAATCTTTAGCTGCAGCTTGMAATTTCTTACCTTCAATAGAGAAGGGAGTTACATAGTTACAGAGGGATCCTACAAAACACCTTCAGCAGTTTATTAAGAGTATTTCCCAAAATATAATGAACTGCTTTCTGAGCTCCCGTGTTTGATTTCAATTGCAYTATTTCCAGCCATGTTTTCAAAATACTACATGAGGAGTACATATACATGCTTTAACTGATTCCTACCATAAAATAAATTGGTCCCAAAATTCTCAAGAAAGTTGAATGACAAGACAGATGTCTAAACAGAGGGCAGACAAATATCTACTTCCCCAAGAAACTTTGCTGCCTTTAGAATTACTTGTTTATATTGCAAAGAATTAAGTGTTCCCTGGCTGTTGGACAGAAATCCAAGTAGCAGATTTTGTTACAGAACGTAGCACCTGTAACTTCAATGAGTAAATCAATTTGTAGTTGAAATTGAAAAGAACTCATCTCCTGAATTTTCCATCCTGTTGCTATAGAAGTAGCAGATATTTGGAGCAGACTGGTCTCTGCAAAACAAGACATTTCCCTCATCATGGGACCATACAAATTAATTCACAGGAAAAGGGAATCTAGATTAAACAAGCTRTCAGCTACGTGCATTCGCTCAACTTTCAGCCATGGCATACAATCAGCACATTTATCCCAGGCTTTTTGCCACTGTTTCTGCCAGATGTTATCCTGCTTGCAGCATTTCTTGMTGATCACAAGCACTGGGTGGGGAGAACTCTTCAACCCTGACCACCAACCAGTGCTACCTTGGGTTGTAATGCTCAATAGCTCACTACTGCCCCTAGGAGCAGTAAGAAACTAAATTCYACTAACCCAAAAAATCTCCTTAAGGCCTTCCCTTGGGAAATCCTACTGGGAGAAACTGGTGTTAAAAATGAGTTGCATCAAAACAAGCAAAGACCACACCAAACACATCACTTAATCTTGAACTATGGAAATCTGGTGCTGGCACTGGCAATCACCCAGAAATTCAGGTCCAAAGTATGCCTGCCCACACAAGCAGTGCCTAGAACAGGAGCTTTCTTGGCTGAGTGCTCATTAGAGCACTGAACAATTCTTAAAGGTCTTGCACTCATCCAGACATWTGCTGAAGTGCAAAGTTCATGCAGCTTCCAATTCTCAAAAAAGGTAGCAAACATTTCTGATTTCTTTCTGTAAATGTGGACATKCTTGACTTTTGTAGAGATAAAGGTGGAGAAATAACAGAAGACAGAAGTAAAATACTGCAAAGCATTCACATAAAAGATACCAAGATCTTGAGTTTAGGAGGGGGAAAACACCCACAAGGGGAGAAAAAGGAAAATAATTTGAAAACAATTTGCTTTTGGGATGTCAAAAACAAATTCCTCATTTCAGAAATCAAATTCTTCATTCACTAAAGCAGTGATGATTCAAAGGAAAAGTACTCACATACTCATCCCTCTTCACAGTGATTAGTGAAGAGTTTTAGGCAGTTTTAGGCCCATGAGGAAAGCAGGCACACACATATAAAAGTGGAAAAGAAATAAATTTTCCTGCTAATTTCTGATACAATCAAGAAGATGCAATACAATGTGATCAATCTGAACATTAAGGAATTGCACAGTCTTAACCAGATGATAAAAGACTCTTTTTTTTTTTTTTAAAAGAAAGGAGAATCAAGTAATTCCAGCTCATTGACTAAGCTCCAGAAGTCGCCCAGAATCTTGTCCAAACTCCCCTCCCTTATCCACTGATTGTACATCATCTAGCAATCATGTGTTTTTAGCTGCTGGCTAGCTTTCAGCACAAAGACAGATGCCATGAGCTTCCTATTAGCACGATACAGACGGTAGCAGYACTTGTAAATCAACATGATGGACTGCTCTAGGAAACAAGATCCTTCTGATTGCAGCATTAGGCAACGCAGGAAAGGGAAGACTCTCCTCTGCTTGTGGCAACACATCACTGATGTTTAATTCTCCCTTTGAAAAATAAGTGCATGTATATATTGGAGTACTATGTATTTGGGAAACATACTAATTAATCAGATAATTTCATAGAATAAGAGACTGGTTTGAGTTTGAAGGGATCAGCAAGTTCCAACCCCCCTGCCATGGACAGACACACCTTCCATSAGACCACATTGCTCAAAGCCCCATCCAACTCTGACAGGAGTGTGGCATCCACCACTTCTCTGGACAACCTGTTCCAGGGCCTCACCACCACCACAGTAAAGAATTTCTTCTYAATATCTAATCTAAACCTTCTCTCTTTTGATTTGAAGCCATTCCCCCTTGTCCTATCWGTAGATTCCCTTGTAAAAAGTCTCTCTCCATCTTCCTTGCAGGCTCCCTTCAGACACTGGAAGGATGCAATTCAGTGATCCCAGAGCCTTCTCTTTTCCAAGCTGAACAACCCCAGCTCTCTCAGCCTTTCCTCACAGAAGTGCTCCAGCTAAGACAGTGGCCTGCTCTGGACTTGTTCCAACGGGTCAATGTCCTGGGTGAGGTGTCAACTCCACTGGGGTCTCATGAGAGTGGAACAGAGGGGCAGAATCACCTCCCTGATCTCTGCTGGTATCCTGTACAATTACTGCACACACAGCTCCATCTGCAGCAGATAACTGCTCTCCTTGMAGTCTAGAACCTTTGTTCTGCTCTTTTTGAGACTTGCCATGGAAAGCTAAGACTCACACTATAGCCATGGTCTGAAATCAACAGCTGTCCCAGCTCCAGGGTAAAACAGCACACCATAGTTAACGAGTGCCATCAGCCATTTCTGCATATGAGGGCAAAAAATATAGAATTTGGCTTAAAATAGATATCAAAATTAATTTGACAGGAATACTTATGAGATACACAACAAACTCATACGGCTCTAAAAGTCAACAATACCTTTCATTAACAGTAAAAGGACCATACAAGTGTTAACTCTAAGTAACATTCTAGCTGTTCTTCCAACAGCATGCCAATATCACAGCATTCCAGGACTTAGAAAACTGTAAGAAATCATACACAACTCTCTCTTATGTACAACTGCTGAAATATTATGGAGGAATCAAAGTATACTTAGCAGGTTCAAACTTCCTAATGCCTACAACCTGCCTTACCCTGCTGCTTGTTTCTTTCATTTGTAACTGAGAGGMTGCAGAAAGAAGAGGAAGGGGCAGGTGCCAATCTGTGCTGCATTACTGCTGGTGCACAGGGACCCTACTGAGTTGCAGAACATACTCCTCTCTTTCTTCCGAGGAAGGGTTTTATTGCACTAAAATSCTCACCTATTTTGTGACTAATGCTCTAGTTTTAGCAGAAAAAATGGTTCCAGTCACCTTCACCTGAAGGTGTGATTTTTTMTATTATTACCTGCATTGCAGTTTTCTGTAAGATCAAAACAAAATAAAGCATCATTTTAATCCAATCTATTTATACACAGATGGAGCCTCACACTGAGCATGGCATGAATAGCTTCTAAACTATCCAAGCTGACTGATTAAACCTTAACTGCACACTTCCTTCACTGCAGAAAGGTGTTTCACAAATGCCAGCTTAAAGGTCTTTTCTGAGCAGTTTCAACAACTGACTTTAGTAAATAAACCTGGGAAGTGAGCAATGTGCTTCATTTTCTGCATCTCTTTTCTCCAGCTCTTCAGTGCCTCGCGTGTTCCACRTTTTTACTCAAAAAGCATCGACAGGGACCCTGAGGATTACACACAGCCCCAAAGAAGCACCACTACAAAACGCCACAGCACTGTGGTTCAGGCCCTATGGCACAGCTGCTCTGCCTGTCAACTAAGTCACAAGGAAAACCTTACCAAAAAACCCCATGTGGCTCCCAAAAATATCACTGACAGATCCCAACCACAAGAGAACTAATTCCAGYCAGTGGGTTTGTTTAGCTGGTTGATGGGTTGGGGGTTTTTAATCTATTAATGATTTGCTGGGCCACAGATATAAAAGGATGAAAAGGAAAACCTTTACCTTTAGAGAGCATGAAGCTTCCTGCTGGACTAAGAACAGTTACAGAAAATACATATTATGGAAAGCAGCCAATATTTTCATCATGAAACCCCATGATGGGGTCTCTGTCAACTTGAACTTTCAGCATCATGCATTGCAATCACTTCTAGGTGATGGGAGTTTAAGTATAACCTGATTTTTTTTTTCCTTCCAACAGAAGCATTTCCTTAATAATAAACAATYAGGCACTTATGATTCAATCCACTTTATAGCTCGTGTCATTTTGTTATGTACCCCTTTAATTTCAAAAAATTGCTGTGATGTATCCTAACAACTGAAGATGTAGCATCTTCTATTTTTGTGATATTTTCTTTGATTTACTCAGTGTAAATAACATTAACATATTACAAACGCCTGTCTCCTTGAGTGAAATCTTTATGAAATGGTTTTGTAAAGACGCTTTTTCCAAACGAAATCTTGCAGTCTGATGTTTAAGATATGCAAAATTTCTGAAAGTTGATAGTTTCACAAGCATCACCATGAATCCTGCAAATGTGACTCAGCACTCCAGCATTTCATTATTATGTCAACCCAAGACAGCAGGACCAAAATGTGAATATGCTGACAAACTGCTGAAGATGGATGTATACATCCTCCTGTAAGTTTTCTTCACGTACCTTGTCTATAAATATACACTAAATTTTATCAAGGGCTGAGAACATGCAAGTTACCATAAACCCAGTTAAAACAGCTATTTTGAAAATCAAGATATTTTTAATGTAGGACAGGTTTTACCACTTGTATTGCCATATTCTCTCAAGAGCCTACATTAAAAATTACCTTACAGCACAAAGAAAGTTTGCTTGCTTCTCTTTTATGATTCCCAAGTGAAAAAGTTCAGAAGAGCTGCCCTCCTAGAAGACTGCACATGTTATCATGGCAAATCTTAATAGTCCAACTGTAACTGCAGGTTGGAAAGAAGAAAAAAACTACAGATACTACAGAAAAACGTTCTCCAATGACAAACCCAGGAGGTTTGTTGYTGTACAAGGCATTTTTAAAACTGCCTTGGAGGCAACTTTCTGACAGTTTCCATCCTTACAGCAAGTGAGGACAGATGGTTTAAATCTGCATTATTTCACTGAGCTATTGAAAAAAATGTAAATTTATTCAAAGGATCCAGATTTGTGGCTTCCTCTTCCTGCAAAACATAAGTGAGAGGGATTGAAATATACTTGATAAATACTTTGAGTGAGATATAATCGCAAACTAGAACATTCTAGTAAGTAAACAGTGTTGCATATTCCTGTAAGATCAGTATCTCATTTTACTGCTCAGAGGCCTCAGATAACACCAAAAGGAAACCTGTCCCTGAGACAGACCACAGTGTGGGGGAAGCATCAGCACATTTACAGAAAGGTTCCAGAAATTTCCTGTATCTTCAGAAACACCATGGGTACTGCAGCAAGCTTCAGAATCAGCTGAAGAATCATCTTCACCAGAGCTCCCACCCCAGTGAAGCTGATCCAGCTGCTGTGCTAACAGCCATGGAAACCTTTGTTTTACTTCTGGAAGTGCACTCGTGGTTATGAAGGCTGAGTGCCCAGCAAAATTTTTGTATTTTTTCAGTTTCCTTAAATATTATGAGTAGGATGTTCTTGATGAGTTGTTTCAATACAGGACTTTAAGTGGCACCATGGGTGCTGACACTCAGCATGGAATGTTTTATCTTTCACCAGAAAATATTGCCATGTTTTMCATCACTGTCATGGCATTATCAACCTGTCTCAATTTACTCACATGTTTTTGAGCTGGTGACTCCAGAACTGAATACACTATTCTATTCTGATTGTAAAGGTGACAGATGCAATGAAAATAATGTGTCTAATGTYGGGGTTTTATTTTTCAACACCAAAAAATATATTATCCCTTGATGCAGCATCACCTTAGCTGTGTACATTCAACTGACTATGGATCAGCACCAGTATAATTTTGTAAGCATTAGTCGTCTTTCCTCCAAATACCTCTGCATTATCACTTTTAATCATTTTTTATTTTCTTCCTAGTCAATGAGAAAAGTGCTCCAAATATTAGTGTGAAAAAAACTATTACTACCTCAAATACTGCTAAAACTACTAACTTTGGAATTCACTTTATTCAGGGCCCACAACTTAGCATCCTTACATTTTCTCAGCCAAAATCTTAAACAAGTGCTTACAGGAATCTGTCACATAAAATATCATTGCCTGTATCAGCCAATCTAAATCATATTAAAAATTACACCAAGCCAACCTGGCAAGATTTATCTTCCATGAAGCTTGTTCAGGAGTCATTAATTATAATTCCCAATTTCAACTCTATTATTCAAGTCTTTTTTCAATCATTCAATTATTTTGCACAGACTGAAGTAAAGATGAAGACTCTAAGTCATAACAAATGGAAAAAGTGTTAATTTTCTCTTGATCTCTCAAAGGAAACCTTTTTCATTTTTCTGAAGAAGAACCAACAAAATGTCAATTTTCAAGTTCTTAAAGCAACCTTTGAAAGAAATCTTTGAAAATTAGGTGKGTTTTCAGAATGCTTCTGAAATTATTGTAACACTTGTGCTCATTCAGTGCTTGGMCATACAATGTTTTATGTATATTTTTCTTAGTGTGTTTACATTCYATATTATTAACTGCACCATCAGTCACAAGTGTGATGCAGATGTTTAATTTAATTCATCCTCAGCTGGGTTATGGTAATTACACACATCTCTTCCATTCCAATGTAACAGGACGTGTTAGTTATTTTGAGTACATGAATTTGGCTCAATACCRTTATCAAACTATTGGCTAAACCCATTTAACCAAAATTTTCAAGGGTTAGATATTGTTAATGCTCTTTTCTTTCCCATCATCTCACTTACTTTCTGCAACTATTGAGTCTTCACAATTTCTCTATTTTTGTACTTTTCCTTGTGTTAAACCTTTTCTAATGCTATAGATTTGTATCTAGGTCCTCCCTGAAGTAGAACTAGTTTAATTTGTTGTTTTCAAAAGTAAAAGGGGGTCTTTATAATACATTARGCTTTTCTATATAATCCACTGAGTATTCTGTAAACTTCTCCATTTTTATTCTATTATCCTAATTTAATTTTGTCTAGTAATTCATTTAATCATATTTCTTTAAGTGAGCAGAGTACTGTTGAAGTCTTTGCACTGAGCTGTGACARTCTTCATTTTCAGTCTGGATGATGTACAAATTAGTATTTTTTGATTAGTATTATTCCGGCTACAATTAGTTCAAGCATTGTCTTCTAGGACACTGAGACAATTTGAAATTACTTTCAATTTAGTTGAATGCAAGATCTAGCATGAAACCTTCACGTACAAATTTCCACAATCTCCACAATGAGGTGTGTTTCTTCTTGTTACATATAAAGAAGATACTACAGAACAGTCATTCTGTTCTCAGGCCAGATCATTACAACACAGACACCCACTGTAACCATTTCCCTCTTCAGTTCTTGCAAGATTTATCCATTGTCACTGGAAGCCTCAGTAATTCAAATGGCTAAAACTGTATTTGACATAAAATATTGTTTTCCTCCCCTTTTGCCACGTAAGTCTTCCCCAATATGCCAAATATTGAGTCTTGAGAGTCATGGCAATGGGCTTCAGTGTTGCCCTTCTGGGATTTATTGCATTTATCAGTTTTTTCCCACAGTTGCAGAGCAACATTCAGAACACCCTCCAAATACAATCTCCCATGATAATGCCATAATAGCTGTTCAGCTGCATGAATTAATTGTTTAATTCACTTTTTAACTTTACAGCCCTCCGTCTAGTCTTGTTTACAAGAGGAATATTTCAGAATCATTGGGATGGGCTACTGAATTGTTCTACTCTCTGGCCCTACTGCAGCATTCCTTCCTATATCTCTCTGTTTTGCTAAAAGCATGCTGCTCTCTCATCGAGACCAAATTTACATCCCTTGTCCTTCTGCCCCTAAAAAGCATTTCCCCAAACATGAATAGTTTTCTCTTCTGAACTGATGATTAGGCTGGAGAGGAGCTAAACTATATTTGACATAATTTTTTCCTTAAGAATCTTTGATTTTATGCAATGGAGTATCTTTACTCTTGGGAATAATTTCTTTGTTAGACCTTTATACATATCTGTTTGAATATTTGATTCAATCTTAGATTATTTCCTTCCTTGAATAATTTTGCGTATTATATTTTAGCATGCTTTGTTTGCACAGAATTTCATTAGGTATTTTAAAGAAAAAAAAAAGAAAATTAGAGCCTCTTCCCTCAATGCATTTGCAATTTCCACCTCACATCTTCAAGCTATTCTTCTCCAAACAGCATCCAGAGATCTCTCTCTATACATACCAGTAACATGTAAATATCAAAAAAAGTCAAATCACTATTGATTTACAACACAGATAATTAGGRTTGAATGTGTAGTAAAGCTTTTTAATAGAATCCTGTCAATCATTTCCAAGTACTACTTTCTGATTATGTATTTGCTGAAACCATATGATGGAATTTTGCTGGTGACATTTGAGTGATAGTGACTTTGATTTCAAAGGAAATGTTTCAGGTTCATTTCATTACCTTGGAAAAGTAAAAGCAAATTTGCCTTATAAAAAGCAATTACTTCTTAGCTGACCAGTGCACAAYAGCAATATAAAAAAAGATTTCTCATTCCACTATTCAAATCCTAAACTAGCAAACCAGTGTTTGATTTTGCTTTAAACCAATTTTACCTTGTTTGAATTGCAAAACCATTTAATCTTCATAAAGTAGGTTATTATAATGGAGATCATATTTTATTGGTACAGTACACCAGCATGGGACAAACAAGTTTTTTTATGGTTTGGGGTTCCTTGGTGGGTTTTTGTCTATTTGTTTTCTTGTTTTTATTTTGAGAAAGAATGCCTAAAACTGTACTACCCACACCCTTGAGGTATGCAGTACAAAAAGTTTTTCAGCTATAGTAAACATACAGGTATTCATGCTCCATGCAGCCAATGACATCTCAGATGATCTATAAAATAGAACATGCTTCCCACAATTGCTGTAAGATCCAAAATAAATAGGAGTCAAATACTTCACTTACATGGCTTCTGCAGTGAGTTGTCTAAATTCTTCCTTTGTTCCCAGGCTTGATAACCATAATTCACAATTACTCACATGGCAACAAAGGTAGAACATTGGAAGAGGATTCAGCGTAAAGAACTGTAACTGAAACCATTTCACATAATTCTAGAATCAAAAATTCTCTTATCTTCCATTTTTAAAAACAAATTGAGAATATTGTACTTATGTTACTTACTAGTCATGTCCAATTTTATTATCATTTCCTTGGAGTTGTCAACATGAGGTTACCGAGCATCATCACAGTATTCCTCAGCATCTTTTATTATAAAGTCACACTGAAAAACAAATAGATCAATATGCAATTATAAGCATCAGCAACAAGCATATCATTCAGCAAGCCTACACAATTCATTAGAAAAAAGTCACAAGAAGTTGCCACATTTTCTGACCATAATTTAAAAAGTGACTTAAAATCCCTAGTTATATCTGTAATACAGCATGTCCAAATGTATAAATTGTAGGTAAGAAACACAATTCCAGGGCTTTTTAAGGTTATCCAATTGAAATAATATAAAATTAAGATGCATAAAATGAAAATAAAATTAAATGGAGAAACCATTAAATCAATAGTAATACAAACTAAAAATCCAAGAAAAAGCTTTACAGAAGAAGCAGCATGGAACATTTTGARCTAAAAGCAAAGCACTTTCTGTTTGCATTTGAATGCAAGATGTGTACTGGTACATGTTAGCAACTGGAAGATTTTAAGAGGTAATACCAAAATAATTTCTACTTTTAAAAGGTAAYGTAGAATGAATCTGAAGCTTTGACTTTAGAAACAAAGAGGCCTTTAACACAGGCAGCCACTCCATTGCTGAGGACTTTGCAAAATGGGAGATTAACACGGGATTGTTGCACTTGTGGAAAAGGTTAAGGAGAGGCTGCATGTAAGCACAAGCAATGGAAATATTTCAGGCAGTCCCATGAAGCCACTGAAGCCTGTTTTCTCCATGCCTTTTTTGTGTGTTGCATACAGGTGGGCCACATTAGGATGAAGTTTATGATCTGATGACATAAACTTAAGTTAAGCATTGTCTTGAACTTTAAGTGATGTGATTTGTCTCTGTTACTAGGCTGGAGTAATTYCTGGGCCACACAGCAACCTTCCTCTCAATAGAAGTTCAGATTACCCTCTTACTTTGCACATAACCCAATTAAATTTTTCCCTTTGCACACGTGTAAACCTAAAATACTCTGGGACCAACAGATATAATAAAGAAGAGCAGACCAATGGAGGAAGAGAAAGCAAACAGACTGTGCTAGTGATCATGGGAAACTAACTTAAAATGTGTACCTAAATTTGAAAGAGGAGAAATCATCAATGCCATCTCCTCCCAGCAAAGCACTTGGAATGCTTAAGAATCACCATAACCACAGACAAAATAAATATATAAAAATAACTTTCCCTGACAAAAGATATGTCCACTCTTCTACATAGTAAGGCCTAAACTTAGCAGAAATAGAAAATTTGAATATTAGATCATCAGAAAGGGAAAGGAGAAAGCACACCTCATAAATGTTTTGCAAACAAAGAAAACATTTGAACTTGTCTGCACCAGCAGTGCAAAATCRGAATCTGAAGTAAAATCATCAACAACATAGTGTCCTGTAAAGGAAAACTGAAAAGCCTTCCAAAGAGTATTGTATTACAAGCCAACAAGTTAGTTTTGTACAGAGCTGCAGACAATCCCTTCCACTGTATAACAGACATTACAAGGCCAAGCAGAAATGAATTAACATTGTCCTTGAATCAAGATAAATGTCAAATGAAATTGTACATCATCATCAGGAAAAGAAAAAACAGATTATGATTCTCAGATATAAATATTAAATGAGGGGAACCAGATATTTCTRCAAGAGTGCTGTGTTTAAATCACTGTATAACACAAAATTAGTACTAGTGAGATTCAGAGGGATTAAAACCACTTCTCAACTGCAAAAATGTATCAAAGAAATAGTTAACATAATATGCTGGCTATGTAGAAAATGACAAAGCTACTTCCAATAGAAAAGCAATTTCATTACTTCATTGAAGGAATTAAATCTCCCCATAAAAAAGTAAATCTTTTTCCACGATTCTTTATCCAATGGCATTACTGCTTCGAATGGATGTYCCTGCATGTTCAAGATTTTTTTTTTGTGAGAAATTTTAACTTTTTTCATAATATTTTAATTTTGCCAATTGTGATCCCCTCTTCTTAAGCAAAATGTCACACAGTTTTATTAGAACATATATTGAAATTTGAGGGTATTTTCTATATTGAAAGGTATTTTAATTTGTGCTACATAGCAGCTTCCTTCTAATACTTCCAAAGAAGAACAGAAAATAATTTTAACTGGGCTATCAGAAAACTCCCTAATATACTGTTGCTTTATCTTACTATGCCTATGACCACTTTTTTGTAAGAAATTATTTCCTCATAATGCAATCATTGATTTTATTCGAAGCCTTTAATAATTTCAYGGGGAAAAAAACCTGAAAAAAATACCACAGATATGTAAAAGGAAATTAATATAAATGGAAATCATAGTAAGACTTTATTGTAATAGAACAGCAACAGTGATTTCAGCAACAACAGAAACTCTTCCTCCACACAGCTAAGATCAACCACAGAGAATTTTAATGATGTTTGTTGATTTCTTGTCAATAAAAGAGACTTAAGAGCAATTCCTCTTTAGCAAAGATATGTGGATTTCAGCTATGTAAATCACGGCATTTCCAGCAGCAAAAATGCTGCAATTATGTTGGTTGTCAAAAGAGATGATCCCAGTTAAAATAAATCAAGGGGAAGAACGTTACAAATGCCTAACAAAATTCAACCTCAAAGATGCCAATGATGACAAATCCTTTGACACGTTACCATGAGCACATCTCTCTAATACTGCAGTTGAAATTCTTACCACCAATGGATCACAAAGGCTGCAAATGTTCACTGCCTCCCATGTTCCTTTTCCSTTCTATAATTTCAGCCTGAAATTACAAAACATTTTCCTTACCTCTGAGGGAAAAATATAACTCACACAATTTTTAAACATACACTACATCAAAGTGGTTACAGAGATTCCAGGAATGTCAGCATAGTAACAGAGACACACAATTAAATCTGTATCGCAGCAGACGTAATAACCTGCTGCTGCCTGAGTAGAATCAGATGGATGCTCATTAAAATCTGGAGTTGGAAGTTAAAAGGAAGAACTTGGAGAAGTCAAGCTGTCCTCAGGTCTGAAGCGCTTTTTGATGCGACATGGAGGTGATCAAGTCAAATTCAATCAGAGGAAAAAATGAATAATCAAATTATATAAAAAAAAGGGGGGGGGGGGAATCAGCACATCACAAAGGTAAAGATTAAGGTAAACCATGCCATAAAACTTTTTTTTTGATTGACTGAATTTAGTGCTTCTAAAAAGGAGTCAGACTGACATCAGCAGAAACCAAACCTTTTTGTTCCCAGAACAAGCTCAGTATAATCAGCATTAGAAAGAACAACTCTGCCACTGACCAGCAACACAGCTAAACCCAGAGCTGGCAGGGGCAACCTTCCTGCAGGGATAAAACAGAAATTCATTTTCTGTGTTCATCCTAACCTTGCTCTCTCCTGCAAGACTGTCAGCTAGTGAAATAGCTAGTAGGGGTTGACATGACCTAGTTTATGGATATCCATGTTGCACAAGAAAAAGACCAGCAACTGATTTACACAGGATATACAACAATCATCACCTTTACACCCTTTACAGCCAAAAGCATGAATTTTTGCAATACTAAAAAACCTTGAGAGAAATGTGGATTCAGTCAGTAACCAAAATCCACTAATCTTATGCACACCCTCATTTTCTCATGAGTTAATGCTACCTACCAACTTTGGCCTAGTTGTGGCCAGATAGTTAAAAAATCCAAGCGAGCCCATTGTCTGATGGCACAAAGAAACCCTCTCCTGTCTGCAATGCAGACACATYCACCTATAAACTATACAAGGCCTGAGCAGTGAGTATTCCACACTGCAGACACCTCRGTTTTCTCAGTCCTGCTGCAATTGCAGAGCTGCCCGCTCACACTGGCATGAGCCCAGTACTGACACTGCTCTGCCTTCCCTCTGTGACTGCAGGGAGATCCCACACACCCATCCACACACACAGGACACGGTTCAGACAGTCAGCCTTTAGTCTGTGGCACCTCCCTTCACAGAGGGACMAAATTACACAGAGTACTACGTCAAAACCTAGAGGCAGCAGGACTCAGAGTTTTCACCATTCTGTGATAAACAAAGTACAGGATCACCCAGACACGACTGACGGGTTTCCACAATGCCAGAAAATAACAGAACTCACCGGATGCATCTCCCCCTCCCTCTCAGTGTGTTAACCACTACTTGTGTTGAGTATTACACTGGAGCACCTGCTGTCAATGAAACAGCCTGCCCTGGCAATCATTTGGCAGSATTGTGCTGCTTCAAATGGTCATCATCTCCAGTGACCTAGTGAGAAAATGAAATGCATTTTCTCCTCTTTCTTGGTTGTTCACACAGAATATCAATGAAATTTGAAAAGAATTTATACATGCTCCAGGTCAACGAATCCACTTGCCTCCGAGCAGGCATTACAAGCACTGACAGAAGCAGGATCCAAGCAATTAGCAGTCTTGACAGAAAAGCCCTGATTGGGCTTTGTTTGCCGTGTACTGCAGTTTACAAAGGCATGAGAGCTGCCAAGACCCTGCCACATTCCCATTGATGGAAGCAGACTTAAAAATTTTACCAGTCRACATGTGGCTCTCTAATCTTCCAGTAGAAACATTTCATTCACAGTTTGCAGCTTTTACTGGTTTTGCAAAGAKATCTCACAGAGGCTGCAATCAAAGAAGCACTTGTCAGGAAAACCCAAGTCATTAGGAAGTGTTATATAAACACGCAGAGCCAAGCTCCAAATGTCAGAGAGCAGTATTAGCCTCTTACATAAGCTCTTSAGTATTTTGCAACAAATGCATGATTACCAAACGATGGCAGATTACTGAGTCACTGATACATTTCACACACTTAGAAATTGCCTTACTTTCCGTATCAGGTTATTATGATTAGCTATGAGTTATATCASTCCTTATCAATATGTTATGGAACAGGTAATTTAAGGTAAAGAGGGACAAACAGGATTTCTTTTCATACTTAGCTCACTTTCACTTTAACGAATGTTTAAAGCAATACCCACCTTCTGTAAAAAAAAAAAAAATCTTCCTTTCTTGCTTCCTTCACTAATTTATTTATTAACATTGAAAATATATGGTGATACTAACATGCAATTATTTAACTCTATAAATACTCAGTTTCAAATGTTGAACAGTCAGGGAGAAAAAAAGGTCTTTCATCGTATACAAGGGATTTCAATATCACTTTTTTTCCCTTCTTTTTTTTTTTTGCAAAGGAAATGCTAAGTGACTCTTGCATGAATCCACACTCTTCATGTTATTATTTGTAAAAGTATGCACGCAGCTTAGAATCGGAACATGTTTAAATTTACTCATTGTTTTCTTTAACAGTGTRCAGACAATTGGCTCAGTTTCTGTTAAGTTTCTGCTGGATATTCATGCTCATTTAAGCTTTTTGTATCTCTCAGTRTGTAACTAACTCCTGTGCATTTATCCAGCTCCAGTTCAGAACTCAACTCCCCTGTACAGCTCCAGGGGCAGCTCCTCAGAGCAGTGTGCACTGCCAAMGGGAAAAGCCCATGGCCTGAGCTGTGTAATAAGGCCCAGAGAGACCCAGATGGCCAAGGAATGCTCTCTTACCTTCAGGTCTTCTTCGGGCACTACAAACACTCCTTGCCACAGATTTCAGCATAAAAATTCTGAATTCTTCCCTGTCCTTGCCATACTGAAACATTTGTCTTTTCTCCCAGTAGACAAGTGCAAGGCAAGAGGGACTGCCATCAGTGGAGGGTGTAGGGCTGGGCAGAAGGGAGAAGTCTCACACTGAACAGCTTCAGTGCAGGCTTCATTTTTATTATTTCCCCTTGTGTTGCTGTTAATGCAAAGCAAATATGCATCACCATAAACACTAAGAGGCCTGGGAGACACCACAGCCTTAAGCTTACAGAGTGGACAAACAGTTTTTGGGGTGTAGAAAACAAACTAGACAAGTACAGGTACAAAGGGGGAGCTCATTAAAGTTAAGCCTGCTCAAGGCAGCAAGAACATCAATGAAAGAAATATCTCTACAAATTATTTGCTGCACAAACTTGTTATGCAGGGCAAAACAACTCTCCTTGCTCTCCGCTGAGGAAGCGCATGTCAAACTCTAGGCTGAGAGCTCTTCCAAACAGTTGACAGCATGAGCAATTCAGATTGTCAGCAGCAGTCTGTTTCATGTTRCAGCATTTGCAAATATATAAATTAAATCTATTGCAATAATTTTCCGTGGTRAGCTGAAGTAGGAGTATTCACAAAATCAGACATTATTTTGTCTGGTACTGACAGCTCTGCCAAGCTGTTCTTACTCCTGAGAGGACCAGAGCTCAGAGCACACAAAGCTGACAGTGCTGCTGTGAGGGCACAGACAAACTCATTTGTGCACCTGGGTCTGAGCTGTCTGAGAGGTTACCATCCCATCCCTSAACACATGGGGACTATCCACAAGGAGAAGAAGTGCTTAGTTTTATTGGTCATCAAAGGGGTTGTAAGCAACTTCTTGGTCTGTCCTGGACTAGAAGCTGTGGTTCGGTGAAGGATTACTGGGTTTCAGCTGAAGGAAAGCTGAACAGCAGTAATTCCAATAACTACTCCTTCTGCAATCATCAGTCCATATATTAGGATTTCCCTTGGACTCCAACTTGTTTGGTAAATAAGATGGATGAAGCTCAGTGAATAAAACAGTATTTTATTTCATTTTAGCTCYATCATTCAGCATGACACCACAGATCTTTAATACCACCTCAAAAACTTGCAGTGATATCCCATTTTTAATTCTTCCCATTTTTTTTTTCTGTGAAGTTTTCTGCGGTATCATGTGAATGATCAGCAGCCACTAATTAACTTACCATCTGGATTAATTTACCATTGCCTTATCTCTACAGGTACAGAGAGTACCTGTACCCTGTTAGCACAGGGTGACACATTGGTGTCACCCAGGCATTAGARGACTTGAACAAGCCAGCAGCAGTTTGTCTCTGACACATGAGAATTCATTTAGGACTATTAATCCTGCTGCCCAAAGCCAGCTATGCCAGATATGCTGGCATTTTGGTCATCCTCATAACTCAGTTCCCCACAAATGTAAAGGGTTTATATACACTTGAGGAACCTGCTTTAAAGTAGTTCCTTTTTTTCTGTGTATTTGGCATTCCATGGCACTTTGAAAGATGTGATTGATATCATATAAAACACTGTGTGGCAATTCTGTAAAACCAGGCTCTGGACTCAGTAAGAAGAAGCCTAAAGTCTTACCCCTCTCTTGAAGAAACCCGGTGAGTATAGGCACAAAAACATGGTTACTGAGAGATGACAAGTCATCAGATTCACAGAAACTTGGCTATATAATTACATTAATTACTTTTAACAGATTTCTATTAGTAGGATAAATTTATCACGCAGCTTCATGTGACCAAGCAGAAGATCTGCAAGGTGAGCTTTAACTGCAGCCTTTTCACTATAAGATTCTCCAACAGACAGAGAAAACACCCTACATTCAATATCACCCTGAGAGTTCATCATATATCTTCATAATGAATAAGCAGCATACAYTTGAGGGGTTGCAAATTATGTTATCCTCTTCATTAAAGACTGTACCATCRTTCCAATACACAAATAAAGGATTTGCCAAATTCTTCTTATTAATTTGACTGTGAGTGACTCAAGTCACAAGTCTGAATAGTTAAGACCTCTTTCCAAAGGACGCCATCATCAGCCTGTTACTACAATACTTATAAATCATAAATACTACATAAATGGTTTAGCATCTGTATAAGGTRCACAACAGCTATTTCAAAGCTGTTAGTAGTGTGAGACACACAATGTTGAATTAATGCAGGGCAGAACACAGAAGGGGTAAAAGAAGTGCAAGTTCAATCTGTGTTTCTCTACACAAACCCCTAGCCCCTGAATGCCTTTTTGGATGCATGGCAYCCAGTGTAACAATCATAATCCTAAGAGACAATCCATGGGAAATTAAATCCCAGGCAAGCTCTGACCAAAAAGGTGTTGTTTYAAATCCTGTAATACAGTCATATTACCTTTTTAAAAATACGTATTTTCCCTCTAATAGTTCTTTGTTTATAACTAAATCTTAAATATGAAAAATATATGTTCTGGTCAGTCAAGATGATAAGGGAACATTTCCTATATTATGATGAAACAAAGGTGATGACTCACTGTCAGCTTCTGTAAGYACTTTTTAAAATTGGTTCTACTGATTACAGAGAAAACAAATTTCCTTCAACCATCTGCTTTTCCTTCTATTGAATAAGATAACACACTTGGCATATATTTGGGATGCATAACTGCATTTATTACAGTTTCATMTTTTATTATGGAATTGATTTGTAAAAGTCTCAAAATTATGGAAAATGCTCTGATGTATTCTTCCATTTTGAAAAGACACAGATTACATATATATGCAGACTACTGCTGCAATCGAATTTCTTTTACTAATGACAATACAGTGATAAAGTCAAATTARCTTCCATTCTTGTATGCTTTGTTATTTGTAAAATCATTTTTATCCTAGGGTTTTCTGAATAATGGTTTAAAAACACTCTTTAAATATTAAACATACCAAAATATTGATGGATTAAATGAGACCTAGTTTCATAACCATAATGCACAGTGTTTAGTGCACAATGTTTTCTTTGAGTGTGCTTAGTACTGGCTTTCAAGAGGATCCCTTGCATTTTAAAATAGACTCAGTTTCATTATCATAGATGTTCCCTCATTTTGAAAACATTTAGTCATWCAGATATATTTTTTTTAATTTCCTGGATACTAAACCCCTGGTGGGATAATCTCTTACCAATCCATATGGGGGAGGCAGTTTTGCAGATCAACAAATCCTACCATTATTTGATTTGATCTAAGAACAACTTAATTGAAACAACACAAAGTCGTTAAGAAAGGTTCTTATGCACATCCTAGTTAATGTAAATGACAGACAGCTTAAAATAATGAAAATTTTGTTGTGACCAGTAGGTGACCCCATTCTCATAATAAGTAAATCCAGGATTTTCTTACATATGCAGTACATTTTTGTTGGTCACAGAAAATGGTTTTGTGCCAAAGAAATGGACCGGTTACAGTGATGCTGCATGGAATATARCACACACATACATGGAGTAGCAAAGAATGCTGCCACAAAACAGGTACAGGCCATCCAGGCAATGGAAATTCTCTTCTGAGATACAATTTTGAAGGAGATTTTCATTTCAATCCATATTTCAAAAAAAAAAAAATTATTTTGGGTTATAAAAATAAAAATAATRAAACTGCAGTGACTCATCTAGGGGAAAAAAGCTGTACAAACATGAAGCTTTTATTGCCTTTGCAACTAAAGCAAGTATTTAGCATTCAGCCAGCATAAGAGAGACTTATGAGAGAGAAATTAATAGGCTACTAAATATACTCAAGATCACAAAAAAGTCTGTCAAATTCAGAGATCTTCTTGTCTCTAAATGTGAACATATATTACTGAAGTTACTTTATGTTTTGATTCTTCTRAAGAAACTGTTTGTGAAAAAGTAATTTCCTACCTGCAAAAAGAACGGATTTTTGTACTAGGCTTTAGGAGTCAAGGCTTCTAGATTCTCATGGACTTGAGGATATTTATRGAATATAAGTTTTTTTGGGTAAAGAGGGAAAAAAATAGTATTTTCTAATGTGTTTTTTCTTAAATCCTTCAAAGTAGAAGGAATTGCACATTTTTTCACTTTATTTCAGGAAGAGAAAACCTGTACTTTTAAAGGAGGGGAGCCATATGCTTTGAAAAATCTTCCAGTCAAAAAATCTGATCAGCTGTTTCCTCTGAACCATAATGAATCATTTCACTCACAAAAGAATGTCAATACCCACTGCAATTCACTTGTTATCTTTAAACAGTTTTGTTGATACTTTCTGAAAACACGCATACAATTAAGTTTTTCTTCGGGAATGTCTACACAAGAAGAATTTCAGTGTTCTATTTACAAATGCTCATGACCAAAAATACTTGCACAGCATAGAGAATCTGCATACTCAAGGAGGGGTAGAAACAGGATCCCAGAGCGTATCCAAGCAACTGTACGCAACAGGATATGGACAACAACTACGAGATATCCCTGAATATCTAGGAATAAAATTCCAGAGTGAAAATTTCATACCACTGAACTGACATATTCAGCTTGCAATGCAAATCAAACCAAGGGCCTAAATAATCTCCTTGTTTTTACAAATTATCTCCTCCATCCAGGTATTWTTCTCATATTTGCAAATCCCACAGTAACACAAGTAAGTTGTTTTGTGAGGTAGAAAAATTGATTGCTGCTCCCAAATAGAGAGKTTTTTGTTCTTGAGACAGCAGTTAAGTCTTTCTAACATGCCACAGGTTGGTGCATTCCATGTACAGAAGTGATGAATCCACCCCTCACATCTTCACTGAAGGATTTTCCTCACRACAGGCACATTGCCAGTGCTTGCCATCATTTCTATGAGAACACCTCCTTAACAAACAAAACCAGTTTGCCTTTTATTTCAGTTTATCCCTGGACCAAACCACATTCTTGATGAAAACCAACATAACCTGTGTTCAAGTTCCCACTTAAATTACTGTATGTTTAATACACATTTCAAAAGTATTGTTTATACTTCAGATTATTGAAGTAGTATTATGGTGATTACCTAACCAGGTCCACAGAATTTTTAACTGGCATATCATACATACTGTGTTTGAGTAGTTCTCCATTAAATCCAAAAATTACCCTATGTTTGGATCCTCACACCATAAAGAAAAACAGCCAAAAATGGCTTGATTGCTGACCAGTTGAAGCAATTGTACTTACTCTAGAGAAACAGTATTTGCCAACAAATCTGCCAGAGCATCTCCCATGGCTCAGGAAGCAGACCACTCTCCAGGCACTAAATATGCACGTTTAAGAAGGCTTCAGAAAAGTAAACACTATTTTGGATTCTTTTTTATTTTTACTTTCTCCCCAATTATCACTGATCTCTGTTTCCCAATTCACTCATTCAGAATGGGTAAATGTTTCAAAACACACTATAATATTTCTGAAAAAAAAATCAGAAAATAAGTTCTTAAAGAAACCAAAACTATGCTCCTAACTAATGGGCAGGCAACTGGAAGTTGTGTTGACAAGACGCACTGGTGTTACCAAAAACAAAGTCCTAAATTGGAATCGTTCACAATTAGTTTTTCCATACTCTACATTGCCTTCTCTTCTTTGAAGCAATACAGCTKCATATTTTGCATCTTTGTTATCTACTCTATATGTCTATTAAAATCAGAACTTAAWAACAGCAAAAGAATAGTTATTCCTCATTGGAGTACCTGAGAAGACAATCTTGTCAACAATACATTGCTCACACAATGGGCAGTATTCTTTGTTCTATTTATGTACCATGACAGTCAAAGCAGCTGATTTTACTTTTGSTCTCTAGCTCAACAACAAAGCTAGTTTCCCATTAACACGTGCATTGGGTCATGAAAAGATGCTGGGTTTAAAAGTTTATATATTYTTTAATAGAAATCATGATCCACTGYTGCCTGTGAGATCACAGCTGGTTACTGTGAGGATGCTGACAGTGCTGCAAATAGAGGATTATTACTCCAGGTGAGGGGAAAAAACTGCAGGGATAGATAAGCTGTAATAAGGRGTAAAAATCCTGTTATTTGTGAAAGAGCTGTAGGAAAAAAAAAAAACAAATGAGAAGAAAATAGGCTGCAGGTGATACATATGGACAAAATTGTTTAATCACACTGTTTTCTACAAGGCTCATTCAAACAAAAGAGTATCTGTCTTGTGTTAAAACATCTGGGGGTTTAGAGTTAGTGACAAAGAGTCAAAACTCTCGCTGTCATGGAAAAAACTCTTATATTTCAGTTCATCATGCCCAGCCTCAAGATTTCATGGCAAGAAATCACTTTCCAGGTTCAAAGACAAATTAATTAGATTTAAGGCCATGTTTAACACTGAGAACAAAATGCAACCATGCAGATTAAATTCACACTAAAATAGGATTTCTGCAAAAGCTRGATAGATTTACCTTTTAATTATTTAGTTTATTTCTCTACCTGTATTCACCAGTTCATGTAACTAATATATTCATAAARTAAATCTTAAAAAGACTAATTTCTATCTTGTTCTATTACAGTCAATGCTTGAAAAAACTCAAAAATTTTTTTTTTACTCTCTTTGAGTAGAACAGTTATAGATCACCTGCACTGACTCTTGATTGTATCATCCAATCTGATGATCCACCAATCTAGGGAGATTGTAAAGGTGGTATTTTAAATTCACTGTCACTTCTGAGCAGATGATTATCACATAGAAGAACCTGAACTTCCCCAAGGGCAATGCAACAGATCATCTGCATCCATGTAATGTATCATTTTCCCTAGGGACATGGAGTGATTGATCGATTGATTAATTGTAGTTATTAAACCAGAATATCCACCCTCTGCCTTGTCACATCTCATTTACAACCTGGTTGTTGTCATAGGCAAAGCCATTTTATATAAATCTTTGCTTCAAACATATGTTTTTGTTGTGGATGGGAGAATAAAAGCCAAAAGATAAATCACAGCAGCAGAATCCTAAGCTAAACAAATGGAAGGAATTTTAGATGTTATTGACTGTGCTCAGAGTATCGGTCACAAATTATAGGGATAATCATTGCTATTGGAATCAGTGGCAGCAGAATGAAATCACCATTTTCTGGGATTGTGATAACACAAAGATCAAGCTGTACTTCAATAGCGTGCTGCAGTTTTGTCCTGCATGGCCACTAGACAGACACTRTCTCCCCATCAGTGTGACCAGCTGAGGTCTTGATGCACTTCTTCCATTTAATAAATGCTGAGAGGATGAAAGGATCAGYACCAAACCTATATTGAGAAGCATCTGAAGAACAAACTTGTCTCTGCTCTTATTGCACTTCCCCTGTTCCCATTTTCCCAATTTCTTCTTTCTCCTTGGTTTCAAACATCCRTCAAAATTCACTGCCTCTTGTCCCACTTTTCATACAAATACTTAAAGATTTCCTCCATGAAGCTCAGAAACAGAAATCYTTTTCAGCAGGCATTGCTACCATCCATAAAAAGTTATTCATAATAATCACTCAGATACACGTTTCCTTTTAGGTGACACCCGTTTGGGGTGTCATTGTGTTGTATTTGTATGCTTTTCTGTTCACACACAATCCTGGCAGTCAACCTCACTGGTTTTGATTGGTTTTGCTGTTAAACACAAATTCAGAACAAGGTGGGCCCAAAACTCACTGAGGACTGAGAGATTTCTAATGTGGTCCAACCACCTTTACATCAATCTCTGTCCAACCTGACCTTCCTCYGACACCATGGCTAAACTGACTTGAATCTGTACCATGTTTCTGATAGTCTCAAAAACTCTCCTTTGTGAGATTTCATGGAGTAACAAATTTCTATGTCTATTGTTAACTTTGAAATTTTGGCAACAAATTCCAATGTCCCGTCTACATATTCTACCTATCCTTACAGACAAAAACAAAGTAATTTACGCTGAATCCATAAGTTGACAGAGCCCTTCCCAACGATAAGAGGCTATGAGTTTCTTTTTAATGTCTGTCAGTTAAAATCATCCTTTTCACACAATTAAACGTGTAAGAGTCAATGTGTGAATTACTATCAGCACCTAAAAAGTCTCAGTTAGAAAGACAGCCCTCATCTGCTTAGCCATTAGTGATGAGGGAATCATGGAAAAATGAAATTATTTGAAAGAACAGTAAATATCAAACACAGTCCAGATCTTTTGACATTAGTCAAAGCCCACATAAGTAAACCTAAAATCCAAATTCATCATTACTTTATGTCATGTTTGCTGACATGGCAAACCCCATTGTAACCACTCCTCCTTTCATCCAGAACAAGCTCCTATAATATTAAACACCTCACCTTCTCTTCTGAGCCGTCCTAAAAGCAGACACAGACACTGTGTCACAGTGCAGCAAACAGAACTTTAGTTTTACATTCTCCCAGGATCAGCAGCTACTTTTAATAAACCAACTTTCCTTTTCCATCTGGTAACAGAAAATGGTCCCACACAGGCCACATTACAACGTTCTCATCACACGTAATTAAAAAAAAATAAAAATCACTGCTTACAACTACCCAAACTATATCGTTGCTCCAGGATAGAACCAGTTTACCTCAGCTTCACCAGCAGAGTGTAGTAGCCTGCAAGAAGAAAATACTTTATCTTTGAAATTTCCTTTTCCATTCAGTCTCAGAAAATAAGAGCAAACAAAACTAAACAAAAAAAAAAAAAAAAAAAAAAAAAAAAAAAAAAAAAAAAAAAAAAAAAAAAAAAAAAAAAAAAAAAAAAAAAAAAAAAAAAGATAAAATACTCCAGACTATTTTACACAAGCTCCAAGCAATACTATAAGCAAAGAGTCTCTAGAGAGATTAGGATGCTTATACTAATTGTATTTAACATTTTAACGTTTTATAAATAAGCCATGGGGCAACTGAATCATCTTGTGAAATTACAGTACTTAGAATGTATTCCCCAAAGTATAAACATTTGAGTCTGGCAAGTTCTTTACTTGCATTGCCTGAGGCACCAWTAGGTTTATCCTTCACGTGGCTAAAGTTGGGATTTCTCAATATCATGGGAAGCTCATGATGTCCTTCAAGAGACAAAAATCAACCTGCTCTTGTAAAGTAACTTTGACTAATGCAAGCATATGACAGCTTTTTTTTCCCTTTTTTTTTTTTT